>NC_057795.1:27013587-27289296 GCF_018294505.1 Triticum aestivum | reverse complement strand
CCTGAATGTGATATAGTTAATTGTGTGTGCATGAGATCTCTTTCACCTATGATGCACAGAAGGCTTAATTTTAAGTATTACCTTCTAGCTAGTAGTATATTAATTAGTATGGGAATTTCAGCATATATATTTTTCTATTAATTATTGTTAAACGTCCGTGGAAAAAATGAGACATGTGTAGGCTTATATGACACTGCATGTCAAAGTATTAACCATACGAATGATTAAGCAAGAAATTAACTGAAGCAATGAACTCCTAGCACATATAGGTGATCAAACCCACTTTTTTCGAAAAGGGGGGGACTTCCTGGCCTCTGCATCCGAACGATGCATACGGCCACATTTATAGATAAATAAAGAGGTTCAACAAGGTCTTAAAGTCTGAAAACAAAAATTACGGCAAGCTCACAAAGAGCCACAACGCCAAAAACAGAAGGCCCAAAAGCCACAACCGACTGGCATAACAAAGATAGGTAAACTAATCGCATATCCTATTACATGACCGCCATCCAAATCGGTTGAAGATATCCCGCGCTACCATCTCCCACCGGACAGATCCAGTAACCAAACGCTCCCTGGCCTCCGTTGGAGTGAGTAACGACCACATACGGATCGGCGCAGTAGCTCGGAATAAAACCTGCAAAAAATGAATATTTGTTGTTCTGTTAAAAGCCAAATCATTTCTGCAGTTCCAAATTGCCCACAACAAAGCACATACTCCTACGTGAATGTGTCAAGCTGTTTCGGACTCTATCCCAACAAGCCACGTTCCAAATAACGTATTGACCGAATTTGGAGGAGTAATGTTAAATGCAATATGCACCATGTGCCACAAAACTCTCGCCAACATGCACTCAAAAAAGAGGTGCTTGATAGTTTCGCCTCGATCACAAAAACTACACCTAGTAGATCATGTCCAGTTGCGCTTAACCAAATTATCCTTTGTTAAAATGATTTGTTTATGTACAAACCACATAAACACTTTAATTTTCAAAGGAACTTTGATTTTCCAAACATCTTTGGAACTAGGAATAGCACTAGAGTCGATGACATCGACATACATCGACTTAACTGTGAACTCTCCAGACCTAGTAAGCTTCCAACACAACTAATCGGGCTGATGAGATAACTGAACCTCCATCAGTCTACGCACCAAATGAAGCCAGGCTTCCCACTGGTCGCCAACAAGCGCCCTCCTAAACTGAATATTAAGGGGAATGGACTGCATAATCATTGCAACGAGAGCATGATGTCATTGAACAATACGATACAGGGACGGATACTGAAGGGCCAACGACGTTTCACCAAGCCAAGTATCCTCTAAGAAGCGAGTGGTGTTGCCATTACCGACTATAAACTTTGTTCTATTAAAGAAGGCAGCTTTGACTCGCATAAGCCCCTTCCAAAACGGCGAGTCAGCCGGTCTCACTGTCGCCTGGGACAAAGTCTTGGACTGCAGATACTTACTACGGAGAATCTGCGCCCACGTGGCCTCGGTCTCAACTGATAACTTATACAGCCACTTACTGAGAAGACATCTGTTCTTGACCTCAAGATTCTCAATACCAAGGCCCCCCTGGTCCTGTGGTCAACAGATGATATCCCATTTGGCGAGTCGGTATTTTCTCTTTAGTTCATCACTCTGCCAGAAGAATCGAGATCGATAGAAGTCCATCCTTTTCCTAACACCAACTGGGACTTCGAAGAAAGATAAGAGAAACATAGGCATACTCGTGAGCACCGAATTAATAAGAATCAACCGGCCTCCATATGACATGAGTTTGCCCTTCCAGCAACTCAGTTTCTTCTCAAACCGATCCTCGATGCACTTCCATTCTCTGTTTGTCAGCTTACGATGGTGAATGGGTATACCTAATTACGTGAAAGGTAATGCCCCCAATTCGCATCCAAACAGTTGCCTATAAGCCTCTTGTTCCTCATTGGCTCTACCAAAACAGAACAATTCGCTTTTATGAAAGTAAATCTTCAATCCGGTCAATTGTTCAAATAAGCATAACACCAGCTTCATATTTCTCGCTTTTGCCAAGTCGTGCTCCATAAAGATGATTGTCTCATCAGCGTACTGCAGGATGGACACACCACCATCAACTAGATGAGGCACCAAGACACCCACCTGACCGGCCTCCTTTGCCCTACCTATCAGAATTGCCAACATGTCAACCACAATGTTGAATAGAATAGGAGACATTGGATCACGTTGTCTCAGGCCCTTGTGTGTCTGGAAATAATGTCCTATGTTGTCATTCACTTTAATTCCAACACTCCCTTTTTGCGTGAAAGATTCTACCTGGCGTCGCCAAGCTTCATCAAAACCCTTCATGCGTAAGGCCTGTTGAAGAAAAGGCCATTTGACTTTATCATACGCTTTCTCGAAATCCACCTTCAAAACAACTCCATCTAGTTTTTGCATGTGAATATCATGGAGCGTTTCATGAAGGACCACAACCACTTCGAGGATGTTCATGTCCGGCATGAAAGTAGTTTGGGTAGGCTGCACCACAGCATGCGCAATCTGCGTGAGCCTATTAGTCCCGACCTTGGTAAAAAATTTGAAACTAACATTAAGAAAATAGATGGGCCTGAATTGCTCAATTCTCATAGCCTCTGTTTTCTTAGGAAGCAGGGTTATCGTTCCAAAATTCAGTTGAAAAAGCTGAAGCTATCCAGAGAATAAATCATGGAACAACGGCAACAGATCCCCTTTAATAATATCCCAACACTTCTTATAAAACTCAGCCGGGAATCCATCCGGCCCTGGAGCCTTATTATTTGTCATCTGCGATATGGCCTCAAACACCTCTTTCTCAGAAAAAGGAGCAGCTAAAATATCATTCTCAACAGCAGTAAGTTGAGGAACATCCTCAATCCTAGACTCATCCAGAGAAACACAGTTATTCTCTGGAGGCCCAAACAACTGCTTGTAATATTCAGTAGTGTATAATTTCCTTCATCTTGTTCAAGCTGAAAGATTCTCTTCTTTCTGTGTTTGCCATTAGCGATCATGTGGAAGAATTGAGTATTCGCGTCCCCCTGGACTACTCTTCAGACCTTGGCCCGCAGCACCCACTTTAATTCTTCTTCATGAAGAAGTTCTTTCAGCCTCATCTCCGCGTCAAGCTTGGCATGAAGCTCCGAGGCTAGCAGAACCGTGGTATCTGCTTTTACATCTAGGGACTGAATACGGGTAAGGAGCTGTTCCTTTTTGACCTTATAAATCCCACTATGATTCTTAGCCCACCCACGTAGGAAACTTCTCAAGTGCCTAATCTTATTCTGCCAATGCTCAATCGCAGTCCTACCTCCTGCATCCTTAGCCCACTCTCTGGCTACGAGATCAAAGAAGGCTTCTCTTTCCAACCAAGCAAGTTTGAACGAAAATGAGTTTTTGTTTCCCAAGTGGGTGGCCTCACCAGAGTCTAGAAATAAAGGTGTGTGGTCAGAAATACCACGAGAAAGTGCCTGAACTGTTATAAAGGGAAATTTCCGTTCCCATTCGACACTAGCCAGAACTCGGTCCAACTTTTCAAATGTCGGATTTGGCATCACGTTAGCCCAGGTGAACATTCTTCCCGAAAGCTCTATCTCTCTCAGATCCAAGCTTTCAATGATAGTATTAAACATGAACGACCATCTGCCGTCAAAGTTATCATTGTTCTTCTCATCACGCCTTCTAATGATGTTGAAATCACCCCCCACCAGGATTGGAAGCTGCTTAGAACCGCAAATCCTAACCAGATCAGCCAAGAAATCAGGTTTGAGTTCGGGCTGTGCGGCACCATATACCGCCACCAAAGCCCAATTAAACCCATCAGCCTTCGACCGCACCCTAAACTTAACAGCCAAATCTCCCATGACCATGCTTCGGACTTCGAGCGAATCACATCTAACTCCGAGTAAGATCCCATCTGATCTTCCTCGTGGTGGCAGACAATGCCAGTCAAAATCAATACCACCCGATAAAGTATTGAGAAATTGTGGCGAAAAATTATCTCTACCAGATTCCAACAATGCGACAAAGTCCAACCTATGCTCTATAGACGCCTCTGCAAGAAATCTTCTTTTAGCCAAGTCTTTCAGACCTCTGCTATTCCAAAATATTCCTTTTATATCTCGTCATGGAATTTTTTAGCCGTGTGGATCCTAGCACTCCTACGCACTGCGGAAGCTGGGTAGATCTTTCGCTTCCATTTGCGTTTAGGAATGTTCTTACTCTCCAGCCGGTCCTCACAACCAGGCTCAGAAGTTCTGACTACAACATTCTCAAAACTCTCATCCTCCTCCTCAGGCTCAGGAAGAGGAGGAGCAAGATCCGCATAAAAATTATCGAGCACCCTGACCCCCAAAGCAGCAATATCGGAATCATTCATGGGTTTAACCGCTGCTAAGTTATGAATCATCTCTAAAGCCTGCTCTGCCTCTAAATCCAGCATATCATTAACGGAATTTGAAATTTCACTATCATTACAACCTAGTGAAATTCCTAGTTGGTTTGCATTATTAATAATCTCATCATTAGAAAAATGCAAGATGGAATTTGAGGTATTAACCAACATACCAGTAGTGACCTCAACGTCACGAAGCTTGGCCGCCCTCATAGCGCACTGCTGCTGTATGTCGTCAACCTCCGGATGATCCTGGAGACGGCAGCTCATCCGTCGCCCCTCAGAAACTGGATCTGGAATCCCACCGAACGCAATAACCTCCTCCCGAGTGACCCTGCTCGGGATGGGGCCTCCTGCCTCACCCCGAACATGCAGCCAGTGAGCCTCCATCGACAAACCAGCTGGACCGCCGGAAAGCGGTGGGGCGCTCAATGGCACCGGTGACATCCGTCGCACCCCACGGTAGAGAGATGGCACCATGCCGAGGGAGGAGGGCGCATGGGCCACCTGCCCGAGCTCCCCACCCACCTCGGCCCTCCAGCAAGAAGGGCTCACCGGCACCATAGGAGGGCCGGCCACCCTAGGCGCCCCAATATAAGAGGGCCCCGAGCCCCCTCCGGAATGCGGAGCCAACGCCTGTAGCTCCGGCCTCGTGAGAGGAGAAGACGGTGCCGAGGCCACCTGCCCCGGATCCCCTCTCGAGGATAAAACCTCCACCACCGAGACCTCGTCCACCACGAGAGGAGAAGAGGGCACCGAGACCACCTGCCTCGAGCCCCCTTCATAAAGCGGAACCGCCACCTGTAGCTCCGGCATCGCGACAGAAGAAGAGGGAACCGAGACCACCAGCCTCAGACCCCCTCCCGAGGTTAAGACCTCCACCGCCGGACCCTCGATCTGAGGAGAATCAATGAGCAGTACATGGGAGGGAGCCTCCTCCTCCTCTCCCATGACCGAGATCGGTGAAACCCCAAGGACTGGACTCACAACATCCTCAAAATCCAAATCAGGTAACGTTTGCTCAAACACCTCGCCAGACTCCACCCGCTCACTCCAAAGCCTCGGAGGCGCAGAAGCCGGCTCGAAAGATCCAAATCTCAAAGAAGTCGTAGGCACCGTGGAGGGTGGTACCGTCCCATCCCCGGACGTCTGAGAAACGGATCCCGGTCCATTGGACAACTCTCGTCCAGTATCATCAACCGGTGCCTCCTTAAGTCCCGAGTTGTCATCTCCCACGTGCATATCAACATCAGTCCCGTTAGCCGCCTCGGCAAACAGACTCTCATCCTCAAACTCAATCACGAGGTTATAAATCTGGCCTCGATATTCCCACTTGACCACATCAGGCACGAACTCAATATCCTGAACACTGACCAGCAGTCGGGCTATCCCGTGAGCTCTGGTAAAAGCCATATCCACTCTCTCTGTTCTCCCCACCATAATGCCCAAACTAGCCACAGCCCTAGCATCTTGCATCGGCTGCGAGGGAGCCCCGGAAAAACGCAGCCACACCTGAGTAAGAGGCTTACCCTGAAGCTCGACCCTCTTCCACTCATATAACTCAAGGACACAATCTGTACCCGGCACTTCGCACATCCCAAAACTCAGAAGTATCTGCAAATCCTCAACCGAAGGGAACTCAACCCTAAACAATTTTTCCTCGAGACTAACAAGCTTCCACTGGAAGTCACCTGCAGCTAACTCCTTCAGTCTCTACACAATCTTTGTCTCGGAGACCTCTCCTCTGGTAACTTTGACAATCCCAGTCGTCAAACTCAGGGTCTCGTTAGGAACCTCCCTCTCAGTAGGAGACTCAAAGACGTGAGTTCAGCACAATACACTCCATACATAATGAGAGACGGTGCCTGATCATGCAAAATCGGACAATCCCCTGTATCATGTGCCGGCTTGCCACAAGTGCCACAAAGTTCAGCCACACACTCAGCAATAAAATGACCCTTCTCGCCACATCGATAGCACAACATTTTCTCTTTCGTACGCGCCCACATGGACGCCCTCTCCGAATCAGCCCTGTCTGACGCCTCCACCATGGCCTCATTCACGGGTATCTCAGCGTTAGCTAGCGCCTACACCACCTCCATAGCCTGACCGGACAACACCAGCACCTCGGCAGTCCCGTCAGCGGCGTCTTCTCGACAACAGGTGGAGGAGGCTGCCGTGGACGGTACCGGACACCTCGACCACCACGATGACCGCAGAAACCACCCCGCTGTCGATAGCCCGGGCCAGACGCCCCCTCAACGAAACCACCTGGGGGTCCCAAAAAAGGTCGCTCCGCCGAGCCATCGCTCTGCCCAGCATAGCCGCGACCACCTACCGTCGACGAGGAGCCACGGTGCTTACCAACCCCATATGCATTGTATCCATCATCTCCCCACTGACCCCGGGGCATGGCATAAGTACCTCCAACACCCGAGGTTTGAGGCGGTGGCGGTGCCTGCGTCTGCACCGTCCTAGCCCGATTCTGCGAAGGCCTGGCGATGAGGTGTGGCGGAGGGGCCGCCCTAGGCAACTGCTTGGGCGTCATCCCCGGGTTCCCCGGCGCAGACAGCATAGGCGCGGCGCCACCCCGGCCCGCAACGACAACCCCAGCCAAACCAGGCGCCAAAGGACGAGGACCAAGAGCCTGCCCACCGCGCCCGACCGTAGCCAATGCCAGCGAGCCCAGGCCGGCGGCCGGGCACCGGGCAGCATCACTCCACCGCGACACGCGGCCGCACTGACCATCACAGTGCCCCGACCCACAGCAGAAGCCACCGGCAGCACCCCTCCATGGCCGGAACCTGGGGCCGGCAGCGGCGCCGTGCCACTGCCACTGCCAGCGCCTGGCGGCGGCGCTCTCCCGGCGCGGCCTGTGCCGGAATGCACGGCGGGCTTTTTCCCCGGCGGCAATGCACCACCGCGGCCAGCCATTGCCCCAAGGGGAAGAATGCTCCGAGCGCGTCCACCTCCAGCAGAACATAGCCGCAGACTCCGGCGACCCTAGGGCGTGAGGAAGAGGATGGGGACGTAGATCGATCGGCACTGCATGCGACGTCTCCCACGTTAACGATCTGAACTGGACCAGTCTGGACCTCATACCCAACAGTCCCCGGCCCACTGATACACTGCGGCCCATCCTCCACACCCAGCCCACTTCGGCCCAGGAGCGAGTTCAAACGCTCCTGGCGAGCCACCTTTATCTAGTTCGCCATGACCGCCGGCGTCGCCGCCGCGGCCACCTCCGGCGCCGATCTAGGCCCTGCCCGGTGTGGCTTTCTTCTACGTTTCACCGTGATCCACGAGTCCGGCCGAATCAGATCGAAAAGCGTTAGGTTCGGTAAACTTACCTTAGGCAGGGGGCCCTTCCATGGCCGTATCGCCGCCGCCGCCGTCCTCCGATGAACCACGCGGCGAAGCATCTCCTTCTTATCTCCCGCGTGAAGCCCAACCCTAGCCGGATCATCGGGGGGGAAAACCTTGTCGATTGTAGTTGCCACTTCATCTTCATTGTATCCTGCATTCAAGAACTCACACAAAAAATCGGAAGGCGTCGGCGATGGGAAAAAATGAGTATATTAATCGGATGGCGGAGATGCACAGAAGGCTTAATTTTAAGTATTACCTTCTAGCTAGTAGTATATTAATTAGTATGGGAATTTCAGCATATATATTTTTCTATTAGTTATTGTTAAACTTCCGTGGAAAAAATGAGACATGTGTAGGCTTATATGACACTGCGTGTCAAAGTATTAACCATACGAATGATTAAGCAAGAAATTAACTGAAGCAATGAACTCCTAGCACATATAGGAGATCAAACCCACTTGATATATACCTTAAGACACATACCCATACACACCTCATAGAGCCGCGACCATTAAGTACTCTCCGGCCAGAAGATCAAATATTCTGTCATGATTACATCTTATCGTCGGTAGTTCACCTCGTGAGTCAACAACTCGCTCATCAACATGTGAGGTCACCAAGGTCATGTGGCAATAATATCTATAGGCTCCCTTGTGGCTATGGCCAAGACCCCATGGACGTGAGTGGCGGGCTGCAAAATAATGAAATGCATTAATACATCTTGGAGTTTGAATCCGATTGTGCTTTTGAAGACGTGGATCACACAATATTCTTCTGACTTCCTATATAGTGCACTCAAAACCATGACCAATTCCATACAGAAGTAGATGTCAGCTCAGCTAAATGCAGATATGGGGCAAAGTGAATAATAGCTAAACTGAATTAATTCAATGACACCAAGATACAATTGTGGAAGATAGTAATAAGGAGGAAACCTTTTATAAACTGAACGCAGCATGCAACAATGTAGAGAAGCAAAAATACATTAGTCTCATAACTGAACATTCAAAGAATACATGACTATCGGTACTTGGTTGATGCCACTACCGCTTTAATTTGTACTCTCCATTGTCATCAGTTTATCTGAACTAAGCGGCCATCAAGTAGATTCTTAGTTTTTAAATGGATGACGGGGTCGCGTTCCCGTAGGAAACAATATGTCCATGGGTTATCAAGTACCCGATTGCTGCACCATCCACCGCCCGCAACTGGACATCCTGAAATATTTAATTAGCAATAGCATGGCTAGACAACTACTCGTGTTATCCTCCTCCCTTGTCCGCCGCTACTTTCCTTCGTACTATCCATTATGATAATTTCATTACGCAAAACTGAACCAAGCTAACATCGATAGATTCTACACAATTTGCTCTCAAAATCTTGGAGAGGCACTCTGCATGCCTATCGTTTTGTAGCCGGCCCTGGAAATCAAAAGCAGCAGCAGCATCAGTCTGCACGACAACCATCCGCACATGATGCCTTGTTGATTGACGAAGATCCTGAAATTACAAACCAGCAGAATCAAGGCAATAAACAAATGCAAATAGGTGTTAATGCAATAGGAAAAAGTTTGGGCTTACCCATGTCGTTGCACAGCACACACCATGTTAGACTTAATCCCTGTCAACCTATGTGTGTCTACGTAGGATAACTATACCTAGTCAGTTTGGAATAAGTCTAGGTTATAAATAAATAAATAAATAAATAAATACATATATATATATATATATATATATATATATATATAGGGTGGGTCTATTCTAATACTCCCTCCGTTCCATAATGTAGTGCCTATAGATTTTTACAGAAGTCAAACATTACAATCTTTGACCATGTATATAGAGAAAAGTAGGTACATCTAGAATACCAAATGCACCTCATTGGATACATCGTGAGTTATATTTTCAGAATATACATGTTTGGTATTGTTGATGTAGACAATTTTCTCTATACACTTGGTCAAAGTTGGCAAAGTTTGACTTTTAAAAAAATCTATAGGCACTACATTATAGAATGGAGGGAGTAACACCCCTTAAGACTTATTCTGCACACCAAAACTTCTTATTCTGATAACACCGCATTCGAACGCCACCGCCCCTCCCCTCCCCACCTTCTACCGCGGGAGCGGCCTGGAGTGCCGCCGGCCCTCCCCTCCCTGCCTTCTACCGTGGGAGCGTCATAGAGCGCCGTCGCCCCTACCCTTTCCACATACCCTTCCCCCAGCCCCGCCGACCACCACCACCACTGCGGCGGCCTACTCCACCACCACCTGCCTCCCCACCTTCTTTCTCCCTCACCCTGCCTTCCCCCACCCCAAAGGCCGGATCCCGCCTTGGTGGTCGCCGGATTCGGGCCAGATCCGTCGCTCCTCCTCAGTCCAACCCATACACGCGGGCTCCAGGAGGGCCGGTCCCAGTGCAGGGATTCCGATTTGACGCCAGCGAGGTTCCTCCGCGTGCTCCCCACGACCTCCTCCTGCCAGCGCGCCGCCGCACCACCTCCCTCCCGCTCCGCGCCGCCTCCCTCCTCCCGCTCCGCGCCGCCTCCCTTCCACGCCGCCGCACCGCCTTCCTTCCCGCGCCGCTTCCCTCCCCGCGCCGCGCCCCACCCCGCAGGTTTGCACCGCCTTCCTCCCCGCGCCGCTTCCCTCCCCTGCACCGCTCGCCCCACCCCGCAGGTTTGCGGCGTCGGCGGCGGCTGTGCAACTCCTCGGACGTCGGGCGTACCTAGTGTGACTGCAGTCCATTGAAGGGGCGCCTGCAGCTCTCTCTCCGCCTCAAGGAAGTACATCGCCAACAAAGGCAGCTGGGGGTGAGATCGCCATCGACCCAGTGCAAGGAATGCTCTCCTCTCTAGCAACACCCCCACCACCACCACCCCACCCACACGGTCCACGCCCACTCTGCTGCAGTACACTCTTGCTGTAAAAATCCGGCCGTCTCCAACGACATGGGAGTCAACACCTTGGGTTCCCGTGTGCAGTTCTGATAACCTCTTTTTGCTCCCCTTTTTTGTAGATTTTGGATTGTGCACTTCACATCATGCAGATTCAGTGTTGCAGTGCGGTGGTGCACGACTTGCGACTCTTCTTTGTTTTATACACCTTTTTGCTAACATCATATACGAGTGTGCAGTCTGCCCACAACAGAGTGCAACTCGACCAAACAGGGGTGTGCAGTTCGGCGACCTTCTCTTTTCCATGGTTTCTGCTCCCCAGTTTCTCCTCTGTATCCCATTGGTAGCCAAAAAACCTTCTGAATATGATTAGGCAGCGGAGACAACAACACATTACCACTGGATCTGGAAAGTGAAGCCCTCCTTGTGCCATTCGCACAGAGCACGGTGAATACCCCCCTTGCAGTGCACAACCGCTGCGTTGCAGCCCACCTCCCATGTGCTTGGGTCTCCCGGCGAGGGCCTCGGTCGGCAGTGGTCGTAGTAGCTACGGGAGCACAGTTGTAGCTGCCGGTGTGGCATCATTGCTTCTGCTACTAACTGCAGCTTTGCCTCCTGCCCATGACCAAGTGTTGGTTTTTTCCTCTGAACCGATTCCTCTCTGCTGCAGACCACTTCGTTGCAGCTTGCATCCCACATCAGGGGAGTGAGCAGCTCCCATGGGGGAGTTCAGGGGCGGCAATGCACTCTGGTCATGGTGCAGTGCACCCCGTGTCAGTATGCCATATCAACACATATTTGGCGTTGGGATTTCTATCAGCTAGTGAAAATAGCTTGCTTGTGGCCAGCTGGTGTGTGCTTGAAGCAGTCGTGTGTGTGTGTGGATGTGCAGTGCAGTCAAGCGATGTGTGCAGGTTGGGCGGGAGGGTGTTGCAGTTCGGCAACATGAAACGATGTAGTTTCAGAACGTGCATGCATGTCCGTGTGGTCTCTGTTGTTCACCGAGCCCAACCTTTTTTTTGATGCTTGCCATGTAAAATTTCCAAGCTCTCTTTTTTGTAATTACTGAAAAATTAATGATGTTCGTTGTGCCATACTCAGTGGTTTTAGTCTACAAAAGTGCACTCCACCTCGTTTGGAAAAATTTATGTCCCACAAAAAAGACATCATGCAGTGCACTCGTCTGTCCAATGAAGTGCGTTTTTAGTCTAAATAAGTGTGGTTTTCTATCTGATGTAGTACGGCTCGTTTACGGTAGTCTCGAGGTTCGCTTTTCATAGTATTGTGGTTCACCAACACTCTACATGAAGTGCATTCCACCTCGTTTAGGAAAAATTACGTCCCGCAAAAAAGAAATCATGCAGTGCACTTTTTTGTCGAATGAATTGTGGTTGTTCGTCCGATGCAGTGGGTTTTTAGTCGGATGAAGAACCCACGTCGATTTGGGTGTCGCAAAAAACAGAGTGTCTGCATTTCGGTAAATTCAAAATTTCTCTTAAACCGTAAAGAATTAGAGAGACTGTTCTACATGAAAAAGTTGTGCCTCGTCGATATCTTTCCAACGGCATATAATTTGAATCATTTTGACTAGCGGTTTACAAAAATTTCACGAAAAACGGCCGCTGCCTCCCGTCGTCAGCTGCATGATTTTCAAAATTAACTAAAAACCGTAAGGAATCACAAAAATATTCTAACATACGAAAGTTGCGCCTTGTATGTAGCTTTCCAACGGCGTATTACACGCCTCATTTCGACAAACGGTTCGAAAACTGGAGCAAAAATAGTACCGAAAATTTGAATTTTTTTGAAAAACAGAATTCCGCGATTTAGTAAATTTGAAATTGCTTTTAAACCGTAATGGATTAAAGAAACATTTATATATGAAAAAGATGCGCGTCGACGATATCTATCCAACGGCGTATCGTCTGCTTCATTCCGACGAGCGGTTTAGAAGAAATCGCGAAAAAAACGCTCACTGCCACTCGTCATGGGCCGCACCATTTCAAAACTGCTCTTAAACCATGTGGAATCTCGAAAAGTGTTCAACATGTCAAAGTTGCGCCTAATCCATAGCTTTTCAACGGTATATTACACGCCTCATTCCCATAAACGGTTAAAAAATTAGCGGAAAAACAGTAGCGAAAAAATAATGCGTGCAGTTTTTTCCGACGAGAAGTTCACTCGTGTGAGTGCTGCAGCACACGCAAAGAATGACCTGCACTTGCGTTCAGCGTGCAGTGCGAAAGTGGTGTGCAGAATAGTTATTCTGCTAATATTAGCAGAATAGACCGTCTGTATATACCGTTGTGCCCTGGCTGCTTTCAATCCATCAATTCGAGTTGTGTGTGTGTCTTGTTTTTGCCGAGAGGTTCCACCGAGGGAGTCAGTTCGATCGTCGTGCAGCATAAGCGGATCAGGATGCACATAGGTACGTCTCTGTGGTTAGACATGCGTACATGAGCTAGCCAGAAAATCAATCAAGCTGCTTGAGTGTGTGCTTACTATCTAGCTCTAAAAACCTACACACCTATCATGTGCATATCGAATTCCGTGAGATTAATCATGAGAAGGAATTACAAGGGGTGGAGGGATTGGTCCTTACCCATGGTGATGGCGAATATCTGAAGAATGATTCATCTATCTCTTCCCGAGAGTTTCCATTGAGGGAGTCGATCTGATCATGGAGGCGATCTTTCTGCATGTAGGTACATACGTCTCTGTGGTCAGCCATGCGTGCATGAGCTAGGCAGAAAACCAATTGAGCTGCTTTCCTGTGTGCTTACCATCTAGGTTTCCACGTACATGTGTTGGGTTCAAGGAGCAGACTATAGGCACCTCTCCTCCCCATCGAGAGAAGAGAATGGAGAACGGGGGTGGGGGCTGGCCGCCGGGAAGGACTTGTGAGATTGGGAGATTTAGTAGAATTATGAGATAAGTTGTTTTTAGGGCAGAATCATTAGATATTGGGAAAGAGAGAGTCGTGAGAGGTAGGGAGAGATGCTCCGATCTACAAACTTTTTTTCGCAATTTCTAATTCATCTAACGGACTCTCACAATTTCTAGGATTTTGTGTTTAATGACGCGGTAATGTTTAGAGAGTTATCAGAAGATCTACACCGTCATAATTCGGTCCCACCAAATAAACGGCTCATAATTCCTAATTAACGTGGTAATTTCTTGGGAGTCTGTAATTAGTATAGGTAATGTTTAGAGAGTTATCAGAAGATCTACACCGTCATAATTCGGTCCCACCAAATAAACGGCTCATAATTCCTAATTAACGTGGTAATTTCTTGGGAGTCTGTAATTAGTATAGGTATAGATAGATAGATAGATAGATATAGATAGATATATAGATAGATAGATAGATAGATACAGATAGATGTCTAAATAACTAATTTTTAAATCATGGAGCCCAAAAACAGTGCTCGACAAATGATGTAGATGCAATTTTTTACTCTTGACTTGCTATAGATGTAAAATAGGGTACCCGGTCATGCAAATTTGCATCTCTTCCGCCTCCCAATTAATCTCGCGTAAAATCTGAGTAGTCGCACGCGCCACTTGTCAACCAAGCGGAACTTTCCCGCGTCACGCTTGACTACCCCGTGCCGTCGCCCGCCGCTGCCGGCCCCCATGGACGCATCTTACGTTGCAGCCGCCAAAGCCGCTCCGGCGATGGTGGCCACCATGTCTATCGCCTGTCCCGCCAATGGGCCCACCGTGATGACTCCCCCATATTACATGTTGAATTTGTAGCCCCTCATCCCGCTGCCTGCGTAGAGCTGGAGCAGACGGCAAAAAAGAAGGCAGCAGCAACCAAACCATGCGGTGGCGGCTCGAAACGGCCACCGTGCGACTCCGTTGTAGCTTCATCCCAAACGAAGAAGATGAAGGCGGACGTGGCGGCTACTGCTGCTCCTTCACCGGTGTCGCCGGCATCTCCTGTTTGGTGTGCACTAGCTTTGTCACTAGTGACGCTGGAGATAACAAAATTGTGGAGCAACTACTGTGTGGCTGATAAATTTTACATCAACTATTGGAGCACTAGCTATTTTGACATCATCTATTGGAGTTGGAGGTTTTTGGTGACGTAAAAATGCGCTTTTATGTGATGTATATTTTAGTCGAACCACAATTTGGTGATGTAAAATACATCATTTATTGGAGATGCTCTAAGTGTACTTTCTTGAGTTCGGAAAAGCATTGGCACTGAAGGCAGCAGGACCTAGCACTATTTGTTTATCTTCCAAGCGGTGTGTCCCTTAGAGTAGCCTTTTTTTTGCGGGAAAAACTTCAATATATTCATCTTCAATCATGGTAGTACAACGGACACTATAAATAATAAAAAAAATACATTAAGATCCGTTGATCACCCAGCGGCGACTACAAGCACTTAAACGAGACGAAGGCGCGCCGTAGTTGTAGTAGACAGTCGGGAAGTTGTCGTGCTAAGGCCCCATAGAAACAACACACCAGAACAATAACTGCCGCAGATGAAGAATAATATAGATCAAAAGGATCCAACTTGAATACACACGAAAGAAGATGAACTACGAACAGATCCGAACAAATCCACCAAAGATAGATCGGCCGGAGACACACCTCCACATGCCCACCGATGATGCTAGACACATCACCAGTACGGGGGCTAGGTGGGGAGACCTTTATTCCATCTTCAGGGAGCCGCCGCCGTCTTGCCTTTCTGAGCAGGACACAAACCCTAACAAAGCCAAAAGGTCTAGAGCCTCAAGCATGCATTAAGCAAAGAAGAACTAGTAACCTAATTAGGCAATGACACCAGAAGCGTTGTGTGTGTTCCCTATGCCTATGTGCCCCACAGGCGGCCGCCATTCATGTGTGTTCACAAGTGTGCGCCGTGTGCGCATGCCCTTCATGTGTTGTGTCTTCCTTTAATTACTTTGGGTGATGAGTGGCGGTAGCTAGACAAGGAGGCACAAGACAGAGGGAAGGACCTTGCTAGCCTGCATGCGGTGTTCGGGGTTGATGCCATGGTTGTTATTGGCAGCACTGGACGCACAACAACTACAGACAGGGGAGGCGTACGCGATGGCAATTGGCTACATGGCATGTTGAGGAGAGGAAGGAGAGGGGAAACGTCTATATGGTCACTGCATGCACTCTTTAAACGTCAGCGATGCAGGGGAAGCAACCACTGCAACAAAGTTAATGGCGACAGATGGCGGCGGTGGCCGGGAAAGGGAGGATACATGCGTCGTGTAGGTGGCATTCTGAAAAAAATAACCAAGCAGGGAGGACTTCGGTGACACACGACGGTTGTGGTAGGAAAAGGGAGGATGCATGCATCGTGTAGGCGGCGTTCTGAAAAACTTCACCAAGCAGGGAGGACGTCGGTGACACGGCGGTGTGCTTGGAGAAATGGTAGTTTACCCAGGGGTTGCCTATGGCCACTACAACGATGAACAGCGTTGGTGGTCAATTTGTTTTGTCGGTCCTGTTTGCGGCTCGTTCAAAGTCCATACTGGACAGACAATTTGTCAGCCTTACATTTAATAACCAAACATGTGACAAGATCGAACGAGCCACGAGCGGGCCACTTGACCGTGGTGTCCGCGTTGAAATTTAATATGCATAACTATGCTCATAATGTCTATGTCAAAGAATTTATTGAGAGAATGACCGTTGCTTTGGAAGAAAATTATGATATGCATGAATCTATAGATAATTATGATTCTGATGATTTGATTGAAATATCCCTTGATAAATATGATGCTTACTATTCTTATGGCCATGATGCCAATATTTATGGAGATGAATTTGCTATAGTCCCTTGTGTTAAACATGAGATTATTGCTATTGCACCCATACTTGATAGTTCCTTCGATGAAAAGCATGATTGTAATGATGTTATTATAAATTCTATTAATTTTAATTGTATGCAAAACCCTAAGCTTGAGAATGCTAGTTTTGCAAACACTATTGATTGGGGTGATTCTTTTTATGATCTCGGAAATTTATTAAAGCCCCATGATGAATATGCGATTGATAATAGTGTTTGCAATATTATTGAAAGTGGGTGTGATTCTTTTTATGATCTTGAAAATTTATTTAAGCCCCATGATGAATATGAGATTGATAATAGTGTTTGCAATACTATTGAAAGTGGGTTTGGAAGAGTGTCAACTTTAGATCCCACATATTTGGAGAATATTAAATCTTTTGAAATTTTTGAGAAAAGTGGGTTTGGAGAGGTCATGAATTTAGTTAATGTTAATCCTACTATTTTGGAAGAGTGTCAACTTCGCATGCATGTGGATCATGTTGAGACTATATTATGTGATAGCTATATTGTTAAATTTTCTTATGATCCTACTGTTGGAAATATGCCCTAGAGGCAATAATAAAAGTATTATTATATTTCAATGTTCATGATAAATGTCTTTTATTCATGCTATAACTGTATTATCCGGAAATCGTAATACACGTGTGAATACATAGACCACAATATGTCCCTGGTGAGCCTCTAGTTGACTAGCTCGTTGTGATCAACGGATAGTCATGGTTTCCTGACTATGGACATTGGATGTCGTTGATAACGGGATCACATCATTTGGAGAATGATGTGATGGACAAGACCCAATCCTAAGCCTAGCACAAAAGGTCGTGTAGTTCATTTGCTAGAGCTTTGCCAATGTCAAGTATCTCTTCCTTTGACCATGAGATCGTGTAACTCCCGGATACCGTAGGAGTGCTTTGGGTGTATCAAACGTCACAACGTAACTGGGTGACTATAAAGGTGCACTACAGGTATCTCCGAAAGTATCTATTGTTTTATGCGGATCGAGACTGGGATTTGTCACTCCGTGTAAACGGAGAGGTATCTCTGGGCCCACTCGGTAGGACATCATCATATGTGCAATGTGACCAAGGAGTTGATCACGGGATGATGTGTTACGGAACGAGTAAAGTGACTTGCCGGTAACGAGATTGAACAAGGTATCGATATACCGACGATCGAATCTCGGGCAAGTAAAATACCGCTAGACAAAGGGAATTGTATACGGGATCGATTGAGTCCTTGACATCGTGGTTCATCTGATGAGATCATCGTGGAACATGTGGGAGCCAAGATGGGTATCCAGATCCCGCTGTTGGTTATTGACCGGAGAACGTCTCGGTCATGTCTGCATGTCTCCCGAACCCGTAGGGTCTACACACTTAAGGTTCGATGACGCTAGGGTTATAAATGAAGCTTGTATGTGGTAACCGAATGTTGTTCGGAGTCCCGGATGAGATCCCGGACGTCACGAGGAGTTCCGGAATGGTCCGGAGGTAATGATTTATATATGGGAAGTCCTGTTTTGGTCACCGGAAAAGTTTCGGGCGATATCGGTAATGTACCGGGACCACCGGGAGGGTCCCGGAGGTCCACCAAGTGGGGCCACGTGCTCCAGAGGCATACATGGGCCAAGTATGAGAGAGCACCAGCCCCTAGGTGGGCTAGGGCGCCTCCCACCATGGCCCATGCGGCTAGAGGGGGACAAGGGGCAAACCCTAAGGGGATATGGGCCTTAGGGCCCATATTGGTGCGCCTCCCTCTCCCCTCCCCTCTTGGCCGCACCCCAAAACCCATCTAGGGTTGGCCGCCGCCCCTTGGGGGTGGGAAACCCTAGAAGGGGGCGCAGCCCCCTCTCCCCCTATAAATAGTGAGGCATAGGGCTGCCCATAACACGCGATTTGATCTCTCGTTGGTGCAGCCCTGCCCCTCTCCCTCCTCCTCCTCTCCCATGGTGCTTGGCGAAGCCCTGCGGGATTGCCACGCTCCTCCACCACCACCACGCCGTTGTGCTGCTGTTGGATGGAGTCTTCCTCAACCTCTCCCTCTCTCCTTGCTGGATCAAGGCGTGGGAGACGTCACCGGGCTGTACGTGTGTTGAACGCGGAGGTGCCGTGCGTTTGGCACTTAATCATCGGTGATTTGAATCACGACGAGTACGACTCCATCAACCCCGTTCACTTGAACGCTTCCGCTTAGCGATCTACAAGGGTATGTAGATGCACTCTCCTTCTACTCGTAGCTGGTTTCTCCATAGATAGATCTTGGTGACACGTAGGAAAATTTTGAATTTCTGCTACGTTCCCCAACACCTACATGTAATTATTATGAGAGAGGGAAATATGATTGTAGAAAATTTCATGTTACTAAGTTACCTCTCTTCATGTTGAGATTACTATCGTCTCTTTCTTCTTCCTTGCATATGCTAGTTTTTGCTTGCCTTGGTAATTTGTTTGCCTATAACATGCCTATGCATAGGAAGTATGTTAGACTTATATGTGTTTGTCACGTGTTTTATGATGCTCTCTTTGCACTTCAATTCTTGTCTTTCACGTGAGCATCATTGAAATTATGAATGACTAGTTAAGGGCGTTAAATGATATCACTTGTTGGGAGGCAACCCAATTTTATTTTTGTTCTTTGCTTTTTGTTCCTGTTTAGTAATAATTAATTCATCTATCATCTTTTTAGATGTGGTTTTATGTTTTAATTAGTGTTGGTGCCAAGTTAAACCTTTAGGATAGCTTACGGCACTAGTAGAAAAGGGGGCAATGGTCCAGGCCGGTCCAGCCCATTAGTCCCGGTTCAATCCAGAACCAGGACCAATGGGGGCATTGGACCCGGTTCTTGAGCCCCGGGGGCCGGCCGGGCCACGTGGGCCATTGGTCCTGGTTCGGCTGGACCTATTGGTCCTGGTTCGTGGGATGAACCGGGACCAATGCGCCCCGCTCCTAGCCCACCACCATTGGTTCCGGTTGGTGGGACGAACCGGGACCAAAGGGTTGGTCCTCGTTGCGGCCAGAGTTTAGTCCCACCTCGCCAACCAAAGGGGAATCGGACCGGTTTATAAGCCCCTCCCTCTCTGCCATATTGAGCTCCTCTGAAAATGAAAATAGATGCCCTTATATAGGGAAATTCGCCTAAATTCATACGGATTTCGTTTGAAATTCGTTATGAATTTAAGTTAATTTTCCTCTATAAGCGCATCTATGCTCATTTCTGAGTAGTTTTTTATATTTTTTTCTTTTCTGCTATATTTATTTTTATCTTTTTATTTCTGAGTTGTAATAAGCCATTAAAAATAAGGATATATGCTCCTTTTTTAGTACAGTTAACCACAACTATTTTTTTGCTTCTATTCATTTCTGAGTAGTTTTCTATATAGTTTCTTTTTTCTTTTCTGTTATATTTATTCTTTTGTTTTTATTTCTGAGTTGTAATAAGTCATTAGAAATAAGCATCTATGCTATTTTTTAGTAAAGTTAATCAAAATTATTTTTTCTTCTATTTATTTCTGAGTGGTTTTTTATATAGTTTTTTTTCTTTTCTGCTACATTTATTTTTTTCTTTTTATTTCTGAGTTGTAATAAGTCATTAAAAATAAAAAAGAGGCGCAATGCTCGTTAAGACGAAGCCGCTCCCTCGGAGCAATACGAGTGGGTCAACGGTAGTCACACGATGATGCCTTCATCATGGTAATGACATGGAACGCCGCCATCGCCCGCCGTCAGCTCGGTTTTCACCGGCAACTACGTCTCCCTGACTCGCAGCTGGTGTCAAATGATGGATCCCGAGATCCGAACACCCAGCCTCAGGCCGATCACCTCTGACTGAAGAGATGACCACCATCTATGCTCATTTTTTAGTAAAGTTAATCATAACTATTTTTTCTTTTATTTATTTTTGAATTGTAATAAGTCATTAAAAATAAGCATCTAGGCTCATATTTTAGTAAAGTTAATAACAACTATTTTCTTTTCTTTTTATTTCCGAGTTGTAATAAGTCATTACAAATAAGCATCTATGCTCCTTTTTTAGTACAGTTAATCACAACTATTTTTTGCTTCAATTCATTTCTGAGTAACTTTTTATATGTTTTTTTCTTTTCTGCTATATTTATTTTTTTTCTTTTTATTTCTTAGTTGTAATAAGTCATTAAAAATAAGCATCTATGCTCATTTTTAGTACAGTTAATCACAACTATTTTTTGGTTCAATTCATTTATGAGTAGTTTTCTATATAGTTTTTTTTCTTTTCAGTTATTTTTTTTCTTTTTATTTCTCAGTTGTAATAAGTCATTAAAAATTAAATAGCTGCGAGTGCCTCTCGCTTGGCGAGGTGGGACTAAAAAACAGCTGCAGGAAGAATCAAAATAAAATAAATAAAATAAAAAAAGTGCCACCTAAAGGGCTACCACGGCCTGAATACGACTAGAAACCCAACAATGGGCCAGGATTCAGGCCCGCAATAGGCCCAATAGGCCCACAGGCACATATAGTGCGTTTAGACCCGTAAGCCTGCATTTGAGAGGAGCTCGAGAGGGCAGCGGGACTGGTGCTTATAAAGCACTCTCGAGCTCCCTCAGCTAGCGAGGTGGGACTAAACTTTCGTGCCGGCAACACATGGCCTTTAGTCCCGGTTGGTACCACCAACCGGAACTAAAGGGCTGCATTGGTACCGGTTCGTGGCACCAACCGGTACCATTGCCTCCCCTTTAGACCCGAGGCCTTTGGTCCCGGTTGATGGCACCAACCGGGACTAAAGGGTGCATTAGTCCCGGTTGGAGCCTCCAACCGGGACCAATGCTCTTGCTATATATACTGGACTTAGCAGTTTTTGTCAAATCCCATCTCTTTCTCGCCGCTGCCCCGAGCCTCTGCTCCTCGTCGCCGTTGCCGCCGAGCCCGCCCCACGCTGCCCCGAGCCCGCCGTCCCCGTCGCCGCCCCGAGCTCGCCGTCGTCGCCGCCCGCGTCCCGCGCCGCCCCGTCATCGCCGCCCGCGTCCCGCGCCGCCGCGCCCCGACGTCGCCAGCCGTCGCCCCTGCCCCGAGCCCACCGTCCCCGTCGCCGCCCCCGAGCCCGCTGTCCTCGTCGCCCCTGCCCCGCGCCGCCCCGAGCCCATCGTCGCCCCTGCACCGCGCCGCCTCGACGCCGACGTGAGCATTTTTTTATTTTTGTTACATTTTTTTAGATTCTTTTTGTAGTTCATAGATTTTTTTGTTAGGTTAGATGTGTAGTAATTTAGATATGTAGTTCATAGATTTTTTTTGTTAGATTAGATTTTTTTTAGATTAGATTTTTTTGTTAGATTACATGTGTAGTATAATTAATTTGTTCATATTATGTTAGATTTTTTTGTTAGATTAATTAGATTTTTTTGTTAGACTAGATATGTGTAGTAATTAATATGCATGTTTGGTGATATTATTGTTAATAGATTTTTTTGGTGATATTTAGATTGTGTAATTAATTTTGTTCATAGAATTTTAATTATTTTACTATATATAGAAGTAGTTTGTTTTTAGTAAGTACTACTAATTTATTTATAGTAAGTGCTTAGTAGTTGAACTACATAGTTGATTTTATTAATAAAACTACTTTTATTTAACTATATATAGAAGTAGTTCCCGCGTCGACGTCGGCGATGCCTATCCCGCATCCTCGTCGTCGTCGACTCGGCGGTGGAGGCCTACTTGATCAGGGCCATGTTCGGGACTGGGCTCCGCCGGGTTGGTATTGGGAGGTGCTACCTTCCGGGGGACGTAGGTTGGTGAGGAGGCAACCCGTTGTTGACCCGATCCTTGTTTGGTGGCGGTCGCGTGGGCCAGTGACGGTGGTGAGGCATCCGGACACCGCGGAGGTGGTACGTCACCATGTCAGCGAGGAGGACGAGCACGTCCGTCGCTACATGGTTGCATTGGAGGGGAGGTTCGACAATACCTGGCAGGTTCTTCAGGGATCTCACTGGAGCTATGATCCTGTGATGGTTCCTTATCTTTGGGTGTCCACCGCCCGCGTCGATACCCGTCGGGAGCTACGGTTCTAGTTGTATTAGTGATAATATTCGACGATGTACGGACAACAAGAGATGATGTACTTTTGCTTATAATTATTGAATGCATGCTAATTTGAATAATATACTTTATTTTATGATTTGGTTTTGCTTATTTTATGATTTGGTTTTGCTTATTGAATGCTCATATTGGATAATTTCTCCTTCATTCCCGTGTGCTAGACAATTTGATATAATTAATAATGCATTCGGGAATGAAAAGGAGGAGCTACGTACATTGATCATCGATACTCAATCCGTGATTAATAATAATGAACGTATAGGCCGGAAATGTCGTACTCATCGGACGATGAAAACCGCCCAGGGGAGTGTGACTGGTGCCACGACGACCGAGGTATCTGCGACAGGTTCATTGTGCTGGACGAAGATCGGCGCTTCAGCATTAAGCTCGAGGAGACCTTCGATGTTCATACGGTACGCAACCGACGATACTAGTTTTTTATCGTAATTACTCATGACTTCAACTATTTTAATCATGATAATATTTTTCATCTTTTCCAATTCGACTAGCTTATCCCATGCTTTGCAAGACGCTCTGTCTTGGAGAGGATGGGTTTTGAAAACCATGAAAGTTTCGAAACCAAAAAAATTATCCTAAGTACCCATCATGGTGTGGATTTTCAAGTGAAGTTGTACAATGCTCAGAGTGTAACCCATTTTGGTTGCAAAAATTGGGAAGCACTTTGCAAGATGTATGGTTTTGATGAGGGTATGCTTGTTACCTTGGATCTTGGTGATCCTACAATCGAGCAAGAGAGACCTACGATTTTCATCCTTGTGGATACACCTCCAATTCTTCCCCCATGTGAGCTTAACATAGTTATTAAGTAATTTATATTGTTTATTTGAAAATAGTTGACAACTTATTCTCCATTGAAAGCTTATTTTCATTCTTCAAAGAATGTGCAGAAGATGGTAGACAGAACCTACTACACCGAAGGCTCCGAACTAACCTATCAGGAGAAAAATCATCTGGTCAGATTTTGTACTGATCTTGAGAATTACAATGTCTACAATCGAACTCCTCAACATTATGGTCAATACGTGCCACTAGTGCACGTGTTGAACTACGGTAACTACCATGGAGATACCCTGGTATGATTTTTTACTATTACAACATTCGTGCATCTTTTTGCACACTTCTAAAACTAGTACACCATATCATTGCTAACTACGAAGTTATTACCATGTTTTTCAACAGATAATCCCAAATGATTGTGTGCCTCATCTGATGTATACACGGGGTAGCCTTCATGTTTTGAACATACACCCAGGTCGTCCTACGAATCTCAACTGTCCATACCGGGTTTCTAAAAGAAGTGGAGACATGATAATCAAAGAATGGAAAAAATGTATGGAGAGTCGTAAGGAGCTTCTTGGAAGCAACATTCAGCGAAGGGCAAACATTGGAGACAGGATGATCGCCATTCTTCATAATGGAGAGTCAGGGTCTATATTGTTTTATGCTATTTTACCTTAAGGGTGTTTAGGTCCTACCTGATACTGATGATCATGTGCTAAGAACAATTATGTAGGGTTGGGTTCGATGACTATGAGGATGATGATCGTATGACTTATTATTAATAACGAGTAGAAGTTGTATATGATGATGCATGATTAGTAGGACTTGTTATTATATATATATATATATATATATATATATATATATATATATATATATATATATGATGATGATGATGATGTATGATGCAAGCATGCATGAGCATTCTATATCTGCGGGGGTGCAATGAACATAGCAGCAGCGTTGATAAACCAAGGACGAAGATATAAGAGAGGACACTTCTCTCTATTAGCTAGCTATAATAACAACCTAAAAATAACCCCTAAAGCAGCCACTTTTTTAAAAAAAATTGACTTTTGGTCCCGGTTGGAGCCACGAACCGGGACCAAAGGCCCCCTGACTGGGGTGGGCGCACAGGGCCACGTGGAGGCACATTGGTCCCGGTTCTGGTTTGAACCGGGACTAATGGGTGGAGGTATTAGTAACGACCCATTAGTCCCGGTTCATGAACCGGGACTAAAGGCCCTTACGAACCGGGACTAATGGATGGTTTTCTACTAGTGCGGTGATAGTTGTGTTGATCCTGCTGAAAATCAGAAACTTTTGCACCCAGTAAATTAATTTTGATAATTTACAGAAATGTTATTTTGATTGATTCTTTTTTATCTGGATTGGTACACAAATTTCTCAGTTTTTCCTAATTTGATAGGATTTTTAGAGTTACAGAAGTATTCTAGAGTTACAGATTACTACAAATTGTTCTATTTTTGACAGATTCTGTTTTTCGCATGTAGTTTGCTTATTTTGATGAATCTATGAGTAGTATCAGGGGGTATGAACCATGGAGAAGTTGGAATACAGTAGATGTTACACCAATATAAATGAAGAATGAGTTTGCAACAGTACCTTAAAGTGGTGATTTATTTTCTTATACGAACGGAGCTCATGAGATATTTTGTCGAGTTTTGTGTTGTGAAGTTTTCAAGTTTTGGGTAAGGATTTGATGGACTATGGAATAAGGAGTGGCAAGAGCCTAAGTTTGGGGATGTTCAAGGCACCCCAAGGTAATATTCAAGGACAACCAAAAGCCTAACCTTGTGGATGCCCTGGTAGGCATCCCCTGTTTCGTCTTCGTCTATCGGTAACTTTACTTGAGGCTATATTTTTATTCACCACATGATATGTGTTTTTCTTGGAGCGTCTTGTATGATTTGAGTCTTTGCTTTTTAGTTTACCACAATCATCCTTGTTGTACACACATTTTTTGGAGAGACACGCATGAATCGTGATTTATTAGAATACTCTATGTGCTTCACTTATATCTTTTGAGCTAGGCAATATTGCTCTAGTACCTCACTTATATTTTTTAGAGCACGGCGGTGGCTTTATTTTATAGAAATTGTTGAACTCTCATGCTTCACTTATATTATTTAGAGTCTTTTAGAACAGCATGGTAATTTGCTTTGATTATAAAATTAGTCCTAATATGATGAACATCCAAAAAGGGATATCATCAGAACTTTCATATAAAGTGCATTTAATACTATGAGAAGTTTGATTCTTTATGATTGTTTTGAGATATGAGGATGGTGATATTAGATTCATGCTAGTAGAGTAGTTTTGAATTTGAGAGATACTTGTGTTAGAGTTTCTGATTCCCGTAGCATGCATGTATGTTGAACCGTTATGTGATGAAGTTGGAGCATGATTTATTTATTGACTGTCTTCCTTATGAGTGGCGGTCGGGGACGAGAGATGGTCTTTTCCTACCAATCTATCCCCCTAGGAGCATGCGTCTAGTACTTTGTTTCGATAACTAATAGATTTTTGCAATAAGTATGTGAGTTCTTTATGACTAATGTTGAGTCCATGGATTATATGCACTCTCACCCTTCCACCCTTGCTAGCCTCTCTTGTATCGCTCAATTTTCGCCGATATCATACACCCACCATATACCTTCCTCAAACCAGCCACCATACCAACCTATTATGGCATTTCCATAGCCATTCCGAGATATATTGCCATGCAACTATTCACCGTTCCGTTTAATATGACATGCTCCATCATTGTCATATTGCTTTGCATGATCATATAGTTGACATCGTATTTGTGGCAAAGCCACCATTCATAATTTTTTCATACATGTCACTCTTGATTCATTGCACATCCTGATACACTGCCGGAGGCATTCACATAGAGTCATATTTTGTTCTAAGTACTGAGTTGTAATTCTTGAGTTGTAAGTAAATAAAAGTGTGATGATCTTCATTATTAGAGCATTGTCCCGTGTGAGGAAAGGATTATGAAGACTATGATTCCTCTACAAGTCGGGATGAGACTCTGGGAGAAAAAAAGAGGCCATATAAAAGAGAGAAGGCCCCAAAAAAATGAGAGAAAAAGAGAGAAGGGGCAATATTACTATCCTTTTTCCACACTTGTGCTTCAAAGTAGCACCATGATCTTCATGATAGAGAGTCCCCTATTTTGTCAATTTCATATACTAGTGGGAATTTTCATTATAGAACTTGGCTTGTATATTCCAATGACGGGCTTCCTCAAAATGCCCTAGGCTTTGTGAGCAAGCGAGTTGGATGCACATCCACTGAGTTTCTTTTTGAGCTTTCATACACTTATAGCTCTAGTGCATCTGTAGCATGGCAATCCCTACTCACTCACATTGATATCTATTGATGGGCATCTCCATAGCCCGTTGATACACCTAGTTGATGTGAGACTATCTTCTCCCTTTTTGTCTTCTCCACAACCACCATATTCTATTCCACCTTAGTGCTATAACAATGGCTCACGCTCATGTATTGCGTGAAGATTGAAAAAGTTTGAGAATATCAAAAGTATGAAACAATTGCATGGCTTGTCATCGGGGTTGTGCGTGATTTAAATATTTCATGTGATGAAGATAGAGCATAGCCAGACTATATGATTTTGTAGGGATAACTTTCTTTGGCCATTTATTTTGAGAAGACATGATCACTTTGTTAGTATGCTTGAAGTATTATTATTTCATGTCAACATTAAACTTTTATTTTGAATCTTTCGGATCTGAACATTCATGCCACAATAAAGAAAATTACATGAATAAATATGTTCGGTAGAATTCCACATCAAAAATTCTATTTTTTTCATTTACCTACTCGAGGACGAGCAGGAATTAAGCTTGGGGATGCTTGATTGTTCCATGTATCTGAAGGAAATATGCCCTAGAGGCAATAATAAAGTTATTATTTATTTCCTTATATTCATGATAAATGTTTATTATTCATGCTAGAATTGTATTAACCGGAAACATAATACATGTGTGAATAAATAGACAAACAAAGTGTCACTAGTATGCCTCTACTTGACTAGCTCGTTAATCAAAGATGGTTATGTTTCCTGACCATGAACAATGAGTTGTTATTTGATTAACGAGGTCACATCATTAGTTGAATGGTTTGATTGACATGACCCATTCCATTAGCTTAGCACCCGATCGTTTAGTATGTTGCTATTGCTTTCTTCATGACTTATACATGTTCCTATAACTATGAGATTATGCAACTCCTGTTTACCGGAGGAACACTTTGGGTACTACCAAACGTCACAACGTAACTGGGTGATTATAAAGGAGTACTACAGGTGTCTCCAATGGTACATGTTGGGTTGGCGTATTTCAAGATTAGGTTTTGTCACTCTGATTGTTGGAGAGGTATCTCTGGGCCCTCTCGGTAATGCACATCACATAAGCCTTGCAAGCATTACAACTAATATGGTAGTTGTGAGATGATGTATTACGGAACGAGTAAAGAGACTTGCCGATAACGAGATTGAACTAGGTATTGGATACCGACGATCGAATCTCGGGCAAGTAACATACCAATGACAAAGGGAACAACATATGTTGTTATGCGGTCTGACCGATAAAGATCTTCGTAGAATATGTAGGAGCCAATATGGGCATCCAGGTCCCGCTATTGGTTATCGACCGGAGATGTGTCTCGGTCATGTCTACATTGTTCTCGAACCGTAGGGTCCGCACGCTTAACGTTACGATGACAGTTATTATGAGTTTATGCATTTTGATGTACCAAAGGTTGTTTGGAGTCCCGGATGTGATCACGGACATGACGAGGAGTCTCGAAATGGTCGAGACATAAAGATTGATATATTGGAAGCCTATGTTTGGACATCGGAAGTGTTCCGGGTGAAATCGGGATTTTACCGGATTACCGGGAGGTTACCGGAACCCCCCGGGAGTCATATGGGCCTTATTGGGCCTTAGTGGAAAGGTGAAAGGG
This sequence comes from Triticum aestivum, assembly GCF_018294505.1. Lineage (NCBI taxonomy): Eukaryota > Viridiplantae > Streptophyta > Magnoliopsida > Poales > Poaceae > Triticum > Triticum aestivum. Next base: position 27,260,920 of record NC_057795.1, on the reverse strand, counting down.
CTGCCCATAAGGGATGCGCGCCTCCCCCCTCCCCTATTCCTATTAGGACTAGGAGAGGTGGCCGGCCACCCCTCTCCCTCTTTCCCCCTTGGGAATCCTAGTTGGAATAGGATTGGGGGGGGGGGAGTCCTACTCCCGGTAGGAGTAGGACTCCTCCTGTGCCCTCCTCCTGGCCGGCGCACCTCTCCCCCTTGGCTCCTTCATATACGGAGGCAGGGGGCACCTCTAGACACACAAGTTGATCTCCGTGATCGTTCCTTAGCCGTGTGCGGTGCCCCCCTCCACCATATTCCACCTCGGTCATATCGTAGCGGTGCTTAGGCGAAGCCCTGCGACGGTAGAACATCAAGATCGTCACCACGCCGTCGTGCTGACGGAACTCCTCCCCGAAGCTTTGCTGGATCGGAGCCCGGGGATCGTCATCGAGCTGTACGTGTGCTAAGAACTCGGAGGTGCCGGAGTAACGGTGCTTGGATCGGTCGGATCGGGAAGAAGACGTACGACTACTTCCTCTACGTTGTGTCAACGCTTCCGTTGCGATCTACAAGGGTACGTAGATCATACTCTCCCCTCGTTGCTATGCATCACCATGATCTTGCGTGTGCGTAGGATTTTTTTTGAAATTACTACGTTCCCCAACAGTATCTATAATTTTTTATTGTTCCATGCTATTATATTATCTGTTTTGGATGTTTAATAGGAATTTATATTATATTTTATATTATTTTTGGGACTAACCTATTAACCGAGGGCCCAGTGCCAATTTTTGTGTTTTTTTGCCTATTTTAGTGTTTCGCGGAAAAGGAATAACAAACGGAGTCCAAACGGAATGAAACTTTCGCAATGATCTTTCTTGGACCGAATGGAAACCAATAGACTTGGAGATGAAGTAGGAAACACAACAAGGCGGCCCCGAGGAAGGAAGGCGCGCCCCCTACCTCGTGGGCCCCTCGTAGCTCCCCTGACCTAGTTCCTTCGCCTATATATACTCTTATACCCTGAAAATATCGAGGGGAGCCACGAAACGACTTTTCCACTCCCAAAACCTTCTGTACCCATGAGATCCCATCTAGGGGCTTTTCCGGCGTCCTGTCGGAGGGGGATTCGATCACGGAGGGCTTCTTCATCAACATCATTGCCTCTCCGATGATGCGTGATTAGTTTACCACAGACCTTCGGCTCCATAGCTAGTAGCTTGATGGCTTCTTCTCTCTCTTTGATTCTCAATACCATGTTCCCCTCAATGTTCTTGGAGATCTATTCGATGGAATACTCTTTGGCAGTGTGTTTGCCGAGATCCGATGAATTGTGGATTTATGATGAGATTATCTATGAATATTATTTGGTTCTTCTCTGAATTCTTATATGCATGATTTGATACCTTTGCAAATCTCTTCGAATTATCGGTTTAGTTTGGCCTACTAGATTGATCTTTCTTGCAATGTGAGAAGTGCTTAGTTTTGGGTTCAATCTTGTGATGTCCTTTCCCGGTGACAGTAGGGGCAGCAAGACACGTATTGCCTTGTTTCCATCGAGGATAAAAAGATTGGGTTTTCATCATATTGCTTGAGTTAATTCCTCTACATCGTGTCATCTTACTTATTGCATTACTCCGATCTTTATGAACTTAATACTCTAGATGCATGCTGGATAGCGGTCGATGTGTGGAGTAATAGTAGTAGATGCAGAATCGTTTCGGTCTACTTGATACGGACGTGATGCCTATGTTCATGATCATTGCCTTAGATATCGTCATAACTATGCACTTTTCTATCAATTGCTCAGCAGTAATTTGTTCACCCATCCTAATATTTGCTATCTTGAGAGAAGCCAGTAGTGAAACCTATGGCCCCCGGGTCTCTTTTCTATATTATTAAATCTCGTTTACATCTTGCCAGTTTCCGATCTACTATTTTGCAATCTTATACTTTCCGATCTATAAACCAAAAATACCAAAAATATTTAATTTACCGTTTATCTATCTCTATCCGATCTCACTTTTGCAAATGACCAAGAAGGGATTGACGACCCCTTTATCGCGTTGGGTGCAAGTTGTTGATTGTTTGTGCAGTTATTCGGTGACTTCTGCGTTGTCTCCTACTGGATTGATATCTTGGTTCTCAAAACCGAGGGAAATAGTACTTTGTTGCATCACCCTTTCCTCTTCAAGGGAAAACCAACGCAAGCTCAAGAGGTAGCACTATCATACATACAATTGAATACTTGAGTTTAAGCCGGTAAATCTGAGAATGATCGAGACAAGGTGAAGTAACCTCAGAAAGGCTTTGAACAGGTGCATGAATCACATACCTAATATTTGAGAGGCTTCTCATGATATGAGCATACGCATGCATACATACCCTTGAGTACCTTGAGCTTAAGCCAGTGAATCTAAGAATGACAAACTCATCACATGTGTATCGTAGTTGAGGATAACATCGCCTCCCACTCAATGAACATCCCTAGAAACTCTTAACCAAATAAAAAATATGCGAGAACTTGTGCCTAGTCTAGAACTTGAACATGAGTGTGCTGGTTCCACCACAAATAACCTAATCATCTAAGCTACGCTCAGTTTGTCATGACAATATATAGTTTCACAAAAATATTGTAGCACGAGATTGAAATATGTTGTTGTTGTTGTGCATGGAGTGTTGTGATGAGATCAGTCATTGAGTAAAGTGTGTGAACGGGGATGAAGCATAGCAACACTTTTATTATTGTCTTACGAATTTCGTGAGTTTAATCCGTGAACTTCTGACTATTATCAAGATGTTAGTCCAGGGAATTTTGCGACTTTACTCTGATCACTTCTACATTTCGATTATGCTAAAAAATGTGTTTATCTATGTGGCCTACAATACATGGATAAATTCAGTGTCGATTCCCTTTGATCCGGAATAAAACATCAAAATAACGATCGCTTACAGACAGTGCTAACATAGGACGATCGAGCAAAAGAATGGGCAATTACAACCAGTTGTTATATTTGTGTCGAATATATTATGTACGCAAGGGGTTACGTGGACTTGGATTTGTAATTGGTGTCGTGAGGTACGAGTTGTGTAAGAGTCGGACACTTGTATTCTAGGCCTTTTATATACGGAGGGGCACCACACGTTGTAACCCATGACGACTTGTTAGCAACAGGTACACGGGGGAACCGATGGCTTGTGCCGGCGCCCGGGCAGCCAGTGTTGCAGTATCTTGGGGAGGAGCGCCCCGTAGTCATGTCCCGGGGATGTGGCCATATCGGTGAACCTCGTTAACAAATATCGTGCATCGGTGTGTCGTATATGATCTTGCATTAGCGTTTTATTCTAACAAGTGGTACCAGAGCAAGGTTGCGAGAAGGCCATGCAGAAGATCATCCGGAGGTACGAGGATCATGCTTGACGGGTGCCAGGGAACGTCCGATTGGCGCAAGGTGGAGCATGGCGGCGATCGCGGATGCGGTTAGTGGTGTCGGACACTTCAGGCGGGAGGCTTGAACCATTCGATGGGCTGCGGTCGGTAAGGATCGGCTAGACGTGGCGATCGGACTGGCGTAGTGGTTATTGAAGATGTTGCGGAGGCGATGGATTCGGCTCGCGATCAGACCGGCGGCCAGACGTGAGGGACGGCCAGATAGATCGGAGTGTACAGCCGATACAAGGTGTACATGCGTGTGGATGTTTGCTCCACGGGACAAGCCTACCGCTAGTTATATTTTTTGGAATAATAAAAAAGGGAAGGTGACGTGTGCATGCAAACTGGGTCCGTGTGAGACTTGTTTGGCGAGGTCCTAGCAAAATTGTGACAGGCTGAACTTGGGTTTCCATGTACGAGAAGAAAAGATAGCGCCCAGGTGATCATCGGAAATAAAACGCTGGCGACGCGAGGCAGCGAAGGCACCAAAACAATTGTGTGCAAGTTCGGAAAAAGGTGGAGCGGTTCTGTAGCAGTGAGATTGATCTACGTTACAGGGAGACAGTACACGGCAATTTTTACGAAGGGCGGACAGGAACGGTGCGAGTCAAGGTTCTTGGTAGATCGTGGACTGCGGTGTGGCTTCAGACAAGGAATACGGGATTAGTGATCTTTTCGTGAGGAGGTCGCAGAGGAAAACAAGGACGGTCAGACCGGAGGCAACAGGTTGGTTTGATCGCGGCTCGACATGGCACCGGGGTTCACCAAGTTTGATGTGGAGAAATTCGATGGCACGGGTATATAACTTCGGTCTATGGCAGACAAGAGTCAAGGATATTCTGGCGCAGCAGGGAATCTTGAAGGGTTTGTAGGAGACGAAGCCAGCCAAGGTTGACAACGATGCTTGGGAGGATATGCAAGTGCAGGGGCCGCTAGCATACGGCTTTGTCTTGCGGATCAGGTCATGTATCATGTCATGGACGAAGATTCTCCTAAGGGAATTTGGGATAAGTTGGCAAATCTTTATATGTCCAAGTCAGCGACCAATAAGGTGTATTTGAAGCAAAAGTTCTATGGGTTGAAGATGCAGGAGGGGTCGGATCTTGTGGAGCATGTGAATGCCTTTAATCAGTTGGTCACGGATCTAGCACATCTCTATGTGAATATTGAGGACGAAGATAAGGCACTACTTCTTCTTGTTTTGTTGCCACCGTCCTATGAGCATTTGGTCATCACATTGACACATGGAAAGACAACCGTCAATAATGAGGAAGTCACTACAGCGTTGCTTGGACATGAGTTGAGGAAGCAAAAGAATGCTACAGAGGAGAGTACTCAAGGTTTCGGGTTGGCAGTTAAAGGTTATCAGCTCAGGAATGAACAAGAGGCAGAGAAGAAAAACAAGAAAAATGTGCAATGCTACAGGTGCAAGGACAGGAACATGTAAAGAGGGATACCCAGAACTGAAGGGTGGGTCAAGTGCTAATGCGGCTACTCATGGTGATGGCTCAGACAATGATAGTGATGTTCTCGTAGTATCAAATAGGCGGTCAACAAAAACTGAAGCGTGGATGTTGGATTCAGCTTGCTCTTTTCATGCGATGCACAATAGGGAGTGGTTCTCTTCGTATAAAGTCTGGTGAGCTTGGTTTAGCCTATGTAGGCGGTGACACAGGTTATCGTGTTGCTAAAGTAGGTGACATCAAAATCATGATGTTTGACGGTGTGGAGCGGGTGCTTCGGGGAGTCAGGCATGTGCCAGGGCTAAGGAGGAATCTAATTTCACTTCGAGTTCTTCATAATGGTGGTATGGTATTTCGTTGTGATCGGGAGAAGAAGACCATGAAAATCATAGAAGATGGGATGACCGTGACGATAGGGGAGAGGACGGCTTCACATCTTTACAAGTTGCAAGGGAGCACTTTGGTAGGTAGAGCCATAGAGAGTGGAGTTACATGAGTAGCAGTGGAGTCCCACGGTGGCGGCGGGCCTAACCAGTCGGGTAGTTCGCAGTAAGCTACAAAGAAGACGACCCAAGTCCGGAGTACATGGAGGTTCGAGCATGGACGACTTCTAGGTGGTGGAGAATATTCGCCAAGGTGGACCCAAGTCCGGAGTACATGGAGATTCGAGCATGGGCGACTTCTAGGTGGTGGACAATATTCCCAAGGTCAAGTTTGTTATATTTGTGTCAAATATATTATGTACGCAAGTGGTTTCGTGGATTTGAAGTTATAATTGGTGTGGTTAGGTACAAATTGTGTAGGAGTCAGTGAACCACTACATCGGGCGGTGGCGGAGACAAGTGGGGCGAGCAAGGGCCGGGCCCCCGGAGCCCCTATTTGACGCACTTTGCATCAAATTGGCGACCTAACGCACAGAGAGGGACCTGACTGGGCCGGCCCATTGAGTTCTACTGAATTGAACCTGAGACCAACTGCGAACTATCCAACACTTCTAGCCACTCGGGTTAACGAATACAGCTACCAATAAACTAGTACATCTTTTAAAGAACTAACCGTAGACGTGGAACCGGAATGGTATACTGTAGCGAAGCGAAAGTAGCTATTGTAGCAAAACTAAATTAGTTACTAGGTTGAACTATTTTTTATCTATATTTTCAAGAAAGTGCCGACATTTATTGAATTCCTGAAGAAAATAAATCGGCGACAGGAATTTTTAATTTATAAAAAAATGAAAAAGCAGAAAAATGGAACGAAAATATTGTTTTTTGAAAAAAAAACATTTTTTTGAATTTGTGAACAAATTATGAAATTCTGAACAAATGTTGAAGCCGCGATTTTTTTTTTGATTTTTTTAACAAAAAAATATTTGAAAAGTGGAAACATTTCATGATAACTGGAAGAAAAATTTGAAACCACGAACATTTTTTGAATTTATGAACAAAAACTTTAAAACGGAACATTTCATGAAATTCCGAACAATTAGAAATCATGAACATTTTTTAATATTCTTGAATATTTTCTGAAATGTGAACATTTTTTAATTTCTGACAAAAATTTGTAATTACGAAATAGGAACATATTTTCTGAAACTCCAAACAAGATTCAAAAGCACGAACATTTTTTGGATCTATGAACAAAAATTGAATACGCGAACATTTTTTAAAAGTCCAAAGAAAATTTGAAAAGCCGAACATTTTTGAAACTTCCGAAAGGAAGTTCAAAATGCGAACAATTGTTTAAAAAGTGAACTTTTTTGAATATGTTAATTTTTCTTGAAATCGGAAATATTTTTCAAAACAACCAACCAAAAATTGAAAACACAAACAATTTTCTGTAACTCCGGAACAAATTTGAATACACGAACAAAATTTTGAAAATCAAACTTTTTTTGAAAATATGAACATTTTTTGAAAAAGAGAACATTTTTTAAAAATGAAAAAAAACAAGAAAAAGAAACAATAAACAAAAAAGAAAAGAAAAACGAAACAGAAAAAGAAAAAGAAAATGAAATGAAAATAAAAAAGGTTCAGGAACCTTCTAGAAGGTTCCCGAAACCAGGAAAAACCGGCTGGGAACATCAGAGAAGGTTCCCAAAACCGGTATCGGTGCAACGTTAAAACGGGCTGGCCCAACCCCGAACATTCGCTCCCTCGCTTCTGCGAAACAGCGACAATTCGCTGCAGCGAGCGGCAAACATCTCTGTAACGCTAATCTGAAGAAAGGGACATTTGCCCATGAGGAAGCCCATTCATAGCCAATGGTGATCTCCTCGGCCGCTATAGTTTCCTAGCCCTAGCGTCAAGTGCAGCAGCTCTCCGTGATTAACCTATGTTTTGCGAGATCGTTCTGCTGCAGCCGCCATTCGCCCCTGCTGCCTCCTGCCCTCATACTCATCTAGCGAACGCACTACGCCTCAGCGGCAATCAGAGTTAGTAACGCCTGTGCCGCGACGCCGATCTGCTGAAGTGCCCATCTCTTTGGCTGCAATTCTTCTCCAGCAAAAGCACTACGCATCTAGCCAATGTTAGAAACTTAGAACTACATATTACTGTCTAGTAACCCCTGGCCCTAATTAAATGTCGCCGTTGTGTGCCTGAACATCTTCTCTTTAGTGAATGGGTTGCGTCAGTTACAGGGGGCTGGAATGAATAGTACCAATCTCTCTCAATTTTGATCCTGTACTTGAAATAAATATAAATCAGATTTTAGTTCTTCTGGTTGTGTGATATGTGATGTTTATTCCAAGACTTATAGTCCAGCAATTATCAAGAGAAAATTACCGTCAAACACAATAAAGATCAATTGCTTTTTAAGCATGTTTCTTTGAATTCTCGAATTTGAAGTAAAAGGGCGATTAACTTGCTTCGGCACTGTATTATACATTGAAAGAGAATTGGCAGCTAAGATTTCTTCTGCTCAAGTTATTAAATATTTGATCTTATTGGCAATCCTAGAGGCGAATTTAAGCTAATATAATGTTAGTGTCGTTTTTATATCATGAAGCAAAATATTATGATAGTTACTTTTTTGCACTAAATTCGTATTAGTAGGTTGGCTTGGCGGCTCACCCCCCTCCTATACTCAAATCCTGGCTCCGCCCCTGCATCCGGGTTTTCCTCCCGGGGGAAACCATTAACATGTTTTGGTGGATCTATTTCTTCCGACTGCATGTATGGATTAATCAGAAAGGAGCTATGATCGATGTTGACTTTTGGTACAGGGGCCGTACTTAAATGACAAAGTATATAAGGCTAAAGCAAGCATCCATCAAAATTTGTAATTGCAAAATACTAGTAACAGGAAGGTGTATATGCTCTGCGTAGTGCGTGCACAAGACAGCTCTTTCAAAGCCAAATAGCCTAAATCGAAAATAAGTTACTACTCTATACGTCATAGAAACACCAAATTAATCTATCCAAGGCATCCATCTGAAACTAGGTGTGTGTGTATATATATAGCGCTAATTAGGTAATGAGGCCGGCGTCGATCGGAATCAGCCCGACTTTCCCTTCTGCTCCTCCTCCATGTGTCTGGCGGCTGCCTCGACGTCCATTATGCACTTCATCAGCGTTGACCCCGCGCTGGCGCAGGCCTCGGCATCCGGTGGTGGTTCTTGCCCCGCGCACGCGGCAGCCCACACGTCGATCTTATCTTGGCATTCGCCTTCCTTCAAACACTTGATAGCCGTGTCGATGATGGCGTACGCTTGTGCTGACGGGTGAGGTTCCGCTGATGAGGATGACGGGGGTTCGCTCTCCATGATGACGAGACGACGATGATATGTGGTGGAACTTACGAGAAGTAGCTAGGGTGTAAAACTGTCGATGTTGCTGTACCCGACTCGATGGTTTTCGTACCTAGGTGGGTGCTATTTTCCCTTGTATTTATGGATGGACGCACGTACGTGCTGATGTCTGCTCCCTCCGTCTCAAAATAAATGTCTCGAACTTAATACAATAGTACAAAGTTGAGACAATTATTTTGGGACGGAGGGAGTACATGATTTGGGCTCGGACTACAGTAGTATTCTCGTTGGTTTCCGGATCACTATTATTCAGCGGAAAAAGTCTATTTTAAACCTTGAATTCGTAGAGGTTCGGCGAAATGAACCCTCAAGTCAAAATCCCGGTCAATTGCACCCTGAACTATGAAATCCCGGTCTAAATCGAACCTTCGTGTAGTCTGGATGGCCGGGATCGGGGTATTTTGCAGAGGGCGCACTGCTGGGCCGGCCCGAAACAAAAATAGTGCACCAGCCCGGTTTATTCTTTTCGTTAAAAAAGAAAAAGAAGTGGACGGTGAGACTCGAATGCGAGACCCGTGCTCTAGGCTGTATGATCGATTCAAGGGACACGACACATGCTGTATTCACTTCCTGCCTTTTTCTTCTTTTTTCCTTTCTGTTCTTTCCTTTTTATTTTTCAGTTTCCCTTTTTTAGTAAATTCGTGATTTTTTTCAAATTGACGATTTTTTCCATATTTGCATATTGTTTTGAAATGCCGTAATTTTATAATTATTTCAACGTTTATTCGAAAAAAATCAACATATATAACAAAGGTGAAATTAGATGACCAGTAAACTAACGTTCCCTTAATATAATTTCTGTATACATCAGGAAAAATTTATACACATGTCTATTTTCTTCACACACATTGCTCATTTTCGTATATATCCGAAACATTTTTATACACGTTCAACATTTTCCAAATACATGATTAACAATTTTTAAATATATATTTTTATGTCTATTTTTTCATAAACATTCACCGCCTTTGGTATTTAACATATGATTAACATTCTTTTTTCAAATACAAGTATTTGAAACATTTTGCAAAAACGTGTTAACCATTTTTGAGATGGTAGGAAACATTGTTTGAAACTACATGACATTTTTTGTGCATTGTATATATTTTTCAAAATGTCACAAACATTATTTTAAAATGTGTGAACATTTTAAAAATGCAACATACATTTTTAAGTTACATATATATAAATATGTAAATAATATTAAAATGTATTTCGAAATGCCACGTACTCTTTTTCTAACGCTTGAATATTTTTGAAATGTTGCAAACACCGAACTATAAGTGTAACCGAAAAAAGTCAAATGGGTCGGCCCAGCGCGGAGGACGGGGGCGCTCTGTAGTCAATACTGCCGTTCCCTGGCCCACTAGTCAGATGGATCCCGGTTGAATTTTGCCAGGGTTTGATTTAGACCGGGATTGTATAGTTCAGGGTGCAATCGACCGGGATTTTGATTTGAGGGTTCATTTTGCTGAACCTCTACAAATTCAGGGTTTAAAATGGACTTTTTCCTTATTCAGCCAAGCAATAGTACCTTCGAGAGCTAGTCAATGAGTTTGAAGTCCGTCACCACTCCTCTGGCAGGTCTGGGGTTTTTTTCGGGTGGAAGGGACATTTTATTTTATCAATCAGGACATAAGTCATTCTTACAAATATCAGGGACGTCTCCTCGTCCTGAACCCAAGCAGACCACAGTGCGACATTATGTCTGTCCAGAGGAGGCCAGATAATGGCTTGCACCATTCTGTTCTCTATGAACACGAGATAGCTTGAACATCCTCCCTTCCCTCAAAAGCCTTTGAATTTGATCAAACAACATGGTATAGCGAGACCAGTCCCTGTCCAGGCAATTAATCATGTTAAGAGCGACAAGGCAGTCCGTCTGCACTTCTATCGGCATCTCCGTCCATTGCAGGGCGAGGTTGATGCCCTCCATGCAAATTGAGAGCTCAACCTCCAATGGTTCTGTACATGTGCAAAACTCTCTACCGGAGGTGCATCCACCAATAAAGAAAGGGTGTTTGCACGCCCCCACTGAGCTAGCTCATGGGCAACTACAATTGATTCTTTATTACAGTGCTCAACAATAACCTTCCCAAAATCTCGTAATAACTCTCTGCAATCATCTAAAATTGGATCCGCCACTATAGAATGTCCCTCATTCATTTGTATAGCATCAACCACAACAGAGTTATCCATCCTCACCAAGACATTATTTCACCCCATAATTTGAAGCAACTTTAAACCTTTAAGTAATGTCGCAGCAATGAAATTACCTCTGTGGTCTCTAACTATGGCCCCGCATGACCCCGTATGCAAATCCTAAATAAAAGGCGCATCAACGTTAAAATTTGTTGCACTGTGTCGTGGAATTGTCACGACAGATGTCCTAGCGAAAGGACTTGGTCATGGAGCCATCGCAACTGGGAAACTTAAAGGGGTTAGTCGGGACAAAGGACACGAGGTTTATACTGGTTCGGCCCCTTACGGTGAAGGTAAAAGCCTACGATCCAGTTTTGAGTGGGATTGCTTATGTCTCGATAACTAGGGAGCAAACCGCTGACCTAGCTCTCGAGTTGATGTTACTTGCCTTGAACCGCCGCCGGGTCGTCCCTTTATATACAGTGGTCGACGCCCAATGGCTCTACAGAGTCCTAGCCGGCTCATAAACAGAGTCCGGCTCGGTCTCTTAACTATTCTTGCCTTACAATACAAGTCACGCATACATAGCGGTTTATGACTACGGGCCATAAGTCGCCTCTGGGACATGGGCCTTTAACTAAACGACCATCCATAACCTGGGCCTTGGGCTTCAAGAATATTTGCAAGTATAACCTGGCCCCTCCTGGGCGGGTCATACCAATAGTTATATCCCCAACATTAGGCCCCAGGTTGATTTGAACTGGTTTCATGTCAATCTTCGACACTTTAAGGAAAAAGTCTTCCGCTATTATGAAATTTTTGTAACCCGCCATGACGTCATCCTGTCATAAAAGCACATTTGTGATAACCCGCCAGACGTCACCTGTCATAAAAGCACATTTTACCCAATGCATCCCACCGGATCTTTGTCTTGATGACCATCCCAAAAATCGAGGCGCCTCCGTAGTTGGATAACTTATATTTTTGGCCTCCTCGTTTTTGGCGCTCTTTTAATAGTCCTTCCTTATAAATAGACCCGACTAGGTCTTCTTTCATTCTTCCCGTTCCGCATCTTCTTCCTCTCGCCCCCATCTGTCACTGGAGCTCCGTCGCCGTCGCCACAGCGCCCCTCATCTCCATTGAGCTTGGCCGCCGCATTGACCTGAACTTGACCAGAGAACGGTAGCGCCCCTCCTCCGCAGATCTTCCGCAGTAAGTGTTCCCCTTTCTGCACCATAGATCCGCGCTAGGGCTTAGCATGTTCTTCTGAACTGCATGAAGTTCATCTGAGTTCTTGTGTTCCATCTACTATGGCTTCTTTCGATCCAAAAAAAAACCCATAGATCTTATGCGGTACGTGTTCTGCATCCATTTTGGGCACCAGTAGATCTCCTTTCCATGTAAGAAAACCCCATTATAGCACATGAACTCCTCTACGCCCTGTTTTTAGGTCTAGTAAATTTTCTTTTCTAAACATCTGTTTGATCCAAAATAATAGCTGCAAAATGTGAAATATGTTTGTACAACACTTAGGCAATATCCGCACTTGTTAGATTTATCTAGTCATGGTGACTCTTCTGCTGGCTTTAAGGAAGCAATGCTTTAATTAATAACGTAAACCATCCTTGGCGGTTTAAATAGTCTTGACGGCTTATATAGCCTATGGCAGCTTAAACAACCATGACATAGTTATCATTATACCATTAGGCCCCTTCGTAAGCCGCCATCTTGAATATGCACAGTAATATATTTTTCCTGCATGGCTTAAATTTGAACCGTTACTTTTACTTTGTCTTAGGCTTTCAATCAGAATGGCACCAAAGGCACCTACCTCCTGCAACTGGGTTAAATCCATTGTCACTGACAGCACCTTGGATGACTTTGTGAAAATCGGCTATCTGTCGAAGAAAGAAGTCATGCCTTATCGTGCTCCTAACCCGGAGGAAGAATTTTCTCAACCCAAAGACGGAGAGGTTGTTGTTTTCACAGATCATATGAACCGGGGTTTTACCCCTCCTGGCTCAAAATCCTTCAGAGACATGCCAAATTTCTTTGATCTTCACCCACAAGACATCGGACCCAATTCCGTGTCTAATATCCGCAATTTCCAAGTATTCATCAAAGTATACCTTGGAGAAGAACCCAATTTGCTGCTCTTTAGAGAACTGTTTTATTTGAACCGCCAGAATGAGTGCGCTAGCGGTCAGAACTTACAGCTTGGCGGTGTCTCAATCCAGCGCCGTAGAGATGTGATCTTCTCTTATGCCAACCTACCGAGTCACCCCAAAGACTGGAATATGACATGGTTTTACTGCAAAGATACCTCTCCGGATGATGAAAACGCTCTGCCCGGCTTTCGCTCCCTTCGTCTTGGGCCCAACCATCATCTGCCTGCCAAGATTACGGCCACCAAACGTAAATCACTTGCCCCCACTTTGGACAAGATCAAGGCTCTTTTGGGGAACGGGTTGACAGGCTTTGACCTGGTCCGGGTTTGGCTCGACTGGTGAGTAATTCCGTTGAGCCGCCGCACCGGCTTGATGAGTACACTGGCGCCCAGAATGATCCTCTGCGTCACAGCCCTGACGACTTACTCGACGATGCCATTGACGACATGACCAAGTCTCTTCGGAACGAAAGCCTGAAGTACTGTGGCAAGGTGGGCTTAGCCCCCTTCTGCAAAGCGAACCTGGCTCCAAAGGTAAACCACCCATGTAAAATGACTACTTTAATTTTTTAAGGTTTCAACCATACTCATGCATATGCTAATCTTTGCAGGTGGGTGATAAATTCCGGAAGGTCAAATATGACTATGAAGCTGCCAAGAAAGCTAGAAAAGAGAAGAGAGCCACCAGGAAAGAAGCTGCCAAAAAGAAGGGCAAGAAGGCCACTGTCGTGGTTCTAAGCCTGACAGTAGAGTGGGGGGTAGGTATGGAGAGGCAAGGTCCTAGCTATGGAGAGGTTGTAAACACAAGGGATGTACGAGTTCAGGCCCTTCTCGGAAGAAGTAATAGCCCTACGTCTCGGAGCCCGGAGGCGGTCGAGTGGATTATGAGTATATGAGTTACAAGGTGCCGAACCCCTCTACCTGTGGAGGGGGGCGGCTTATATAGAGTGCGCCGGGACCCCAGTCAGCCCATGTAGGAGAGGGGTTAAGGTGAGTTAAGTCCGGGGCGTTACTGATAACGCCCCACATAAAGTGTCTTTACTACCATAAAGTCTACTTAATTACAGGCCGTTGCAGTGTAGAGTGTTTCTTGACCTTCTGGTGGTCGAGTGAGTCTTCGTGGTCGAGTCCTTCAAGTCAATCGAGTGAGTCCCTCGTTGGTCGACTGGAAGGCGACCTCTGCTAAGGGTGTCCTTGGGTAAGGTACTTAATTAGATCAGGTCCATGACCCTACCCTAGGTACATGACCCCATCATTAGCCCCCGAATGGATTGAGGCTTCGAGTGAGGAAGGAGTTGATGTCGTTTCCGATTAACCTTTGCACTCTGGTCACGCGTTGTTCTGGACCGAAGAATCTCTTCGTCGATGGTGAGCAACTTGTCTTCAGTCGACTCGATCCATTCTCTTCTTTCGTCGAGTGATCTTTCGGGCTTCGACGATCCCCAAGCGACGGATCGCGGGAAACCCCGCGTCTGACAGACTAATCTGCCGTTCGCGGATTCCGCGGGATGCGAAATTTGGGGACGCGCGCGAAGCGGAGCGGACCGCGGCTTTCGGATGGGACGGGACATAGACGCCTCGATCTCCGCGCCGCTTTCTTCGCCACGTATCCCGTCTGCATAATTGTTCCTGGATATGATTAGATCGACCGGGCCCACCTGTCATCCACTCGGAAGGGACCTTATAAATGCGCCCGGCGAGGGTTTTTGTACTGTGCCTCAGCATTCTCTCTCTCTCTGCTCCCTTCGTCTCCGTCCAGCGCGCTCGCTCTTGCCCCCGCACAACTTCCCCTCGCGCATCTCGCCGGCAACCATGGCCAAGGAGAAGACGGCGGCGCTGGAACGTGCGAAGAAGGCGTCGGCGTCAGAGAAGGCGAAGGGGAGATCTACCAGCCGCGGCGGGTCTTCGTCCAGATCCCGCCTGCCGAAGGGCTGGGTCCAAGGAGACTGGATCCAGTCGACCATCACAGAAAAAGATCTCCTTGATATGGCCAACGAGGGCTTGATCCCTCATGGAGCTGCAAGGCTTCCGGGGAAGGAATGGCAGCCCCAGCCAGAAGAGGGTGAGTGTGTGCTCTTGGCCACCCATGTTGATCGTGGATTTTCTTTGCCGCCGAGTATTTTCTTCCGTGGCTTCTTGAACTTCTTTGGAGCGCAGCTCCACCACTTTACCCCAAATTCTATCGCCTATCTTGCCGCGTTCGTGTCCATGTGTGAGGGTTTCCTGGGCTGTCGACCGCACTGGGGTTTGTTCAAGCATATATTCACGTGTCGCTCTCAGACCGTGAAGAAGGCGAGCCCAGGCGATGAAAGAACCCGAGTCATCCAAATGTGTGGGGGTCTGGGGATCCAGGTGAGGAACAAGAGCACCTTCCCGCCCATGACCTTTCCCGAGTCAGTCAGAGGCTGGCAGTCGACCTGGTTCTACTGCCAGGACCAGTCGACGCCGGGGCAGTCGAGTGGACTCCGTCAGTTTACCATGGACCGAGTGAACAAGCCCTCCTCTCTGAAGTTGATTCCGGAGGAGAAAGATGACGTGAAGATGTTGATGGAGCGCGTGGTGCAGTTGGTTCAGGAGGGAGTGACGGGCATGGATCTCCTGGAGGTCTTCCTTAGGCGTCGCATCCAGCCCCTTCAGTTCCGGAGCCACTGCATGTGGTTGTACTGTGGGACTGAAGACGAGACTCGAGTCCATCCAGAAGCAGTCGATGATGTCACTCTGGAAAGATGGATGGTAGCCGTTACCGGAAACAAGGATAACCCACACGGAGCCAGAAGGATTCCTCCACTCGACCACAACAGCGATCCAAACAAGGTACGCTTGCTCTGCTCTCCACTGTGTTCTTGTCACATTCATTTCTGTTTATCCTGCCGACTGGTCGATTGATCCTTGTCTTGATATCTGCTAGGCCCTCACCGAGCTGTACTCGATGCCCAATGGGGCACAAGCTCCGACTGAGGAGGGTGAGGCGAGTGGAGGCGAGAGCCAGGAAGAGGAGGAATGGGACTCGGACGTTGCAGAGGATGATGATGACGATGACGATGATGACGGTGATGAAGATGACGTTGAAGACGAGGAAGAAGAGGAGGAGGAGGTCGTACCACCGCGCTCGGAAAGGCGGTCGAAGCTTGTCCACGACCCTTCGACTGAACGTGGTAAGGGGGTTGCGACCGCCGCTCAGTCGACCAAACGCCCTCGGACCACCTCTCCAGTGCCGACTGAAAAGGCGCCGAAGCAGCCCAGGGCGGCCTCGTCGAAGCCGATCAAGCTCCTGCCGAAGATGAAGGTGTCCATCCCTACCATATCAGGGTAATCGTGCTGCTTAAGTCTTCTTATTTTGTGTGAACTTTGTCTCTGGTTGACGCTGAAGTTAGTCGACTGATTCTTTGGAGTTGCAGTGCTGCTACTTCTGAGACCTCAGCCCGGGCTGATGACCATGAGATGGAGGACGCAGCAACTTCAAAACCAGGTACTATATTCTTAACGCCGTTTTTAGTCGACTGACTCGCGATCTCTGATCCTGATTCTTCTCCGTAGCTCCACCCAATGCTGTTATCAATCTCCCTGATGATGATGAGGATGAGGAACCGCTGAAGCGCAGAAGGAGTAGGAAAGCGTCCGCCAGCAAGGTGCCCCAGGATGTGACGGCGCCTGAGATTCTGATTGCGGAGGAAGAGAACACCACTCGACACACGGTGTCCTTCGCAGATCCATTGACGAGTGCTCAGCAGCCCTCCCTCTTCACGACGCACCACGTCCCAGAGGACCAAGCTGGCGCGGCGAAGGAGGCGATACGCCAGGCGGGAATCATGATGGAGCAGTTGAAGACCATCCGGGATGCGAGCCAGGCAGCTTATGACGCCAGTTCTGCCCTCCAAAGCAATGTTCAGGTCAGTCGACCACCGTTTGTTCTGTTGGATATGCTACCAAAAACTTTTCCTTTCCGGAATTTATAGTAGTCACCCACTGGGTGTGTCGATTAAACTCCGTGTTAGCGGGGGCACGCTGAGTGCACCCGCTGGGTGTAGTCCCCAAGGCTAAGGTCGACTGCTGGCAGTCGGCCTTAGGCTTTATGATGTCAATCTTTCTGTCAGTCGACTATGTCGACTGGATTTCACAAACCGGTGGGGGCACGCTGAGTGCACCCACTGGGTGTAGTCCCCGAGACTTTGGTCGACTGCTTGCAGTTGATTACAGTCTTAAAAGAATACATCTCCCCTTTTTTTTTGAGGTTGACTGGTCGACTTTGTCTTCAACAGGATTAGTGGGGGCACACTGAGTGCACCCACTGGGTGTAGTCCCCGAGACTACGGTCGAATGCTTGTATTCGGCTGTAGTCTTAGAAACGTGTGTTTTTTCCTTTTTCACTCGGAAGTGAATTATATTTGACATTTAGTCGATTGGTTCTTCGCAGAACTCCTGTGATCTTGTGGCTCGCTACTCTGAGCTGGAAAACAAGCACACTCAACTCGAGCTGAGCTTGAAGCTGGTTCAGGAGAAGCTGACGAAGGCAAAGGAGGAGACCGAAGGTATGTTTGGTGAGACCCTGACGACTGCTTTTCCCCTTGCTTGTTTCAAAATCTGATCTTGCTGTAACTTGCAGGTAAGGTAAGGGAGGCCCAACAGAAGAAAGACCTCGAACTAGCTGAGAAGATCAAGCTTGCTGACGAGAAGTTAGCTTCAGTCACCAAGCTTGAACAAGACAATACCAATCTGAAAGCTGCTCTTGGGATCGCCAACAAGGAGGTCAGTCGACTAAAAACTGATAAAGCTGCCCTGACCGACCAAGTCAGTAAGTTGACTGGGAAGAAAAATGATCTGGAGGCCTTCCTGAGTGGTCTTGCCAAGAAGCTGTTTCTTATGCTTGAAGGTAAACCTCTATGCTCGGCAAACATTTCCAATTGTGGTTTTTCCATTCGACCATCCCCTTGACTTAGTGATCATCCTTGCAGAATTTTGTCAAAACTTTGAAGAAGAAACTAGCCGGCTGGAGCCAAACCTCGACCCCGTCAATTCTCCGGTGAACGACGAAGTTGCCATGGATGTTTTCCGACTGGAGTCTCGTGTTGCAGCTGTCGTGGACTATCTCGCAAGGCTGAAGGCCGCCACATCTCGCATCGACTCGACGCTCTGGCCTGAGGAGACACTTCAGAATGACCTTGAGTCGCTGATGGCCCGCTTGAACACGATCCCTGGTCGAGTGCAGGAATGGAAGAAGTCCTCGGCTCGGTGTGGTGCAGATGTTGCTCTGTGTCTGGCCCGAGTCCACTGTAAAGATGCGCGAGAAGAGAAGCTGGCGGCCCTTCGGGTGGCCAACACCAAGAAACACGACTTCAGGTCCTTTATGGAAACTTTCCTTGCGGCTGCCACTCGGATCGCCGACGGAATTGACCTTGATGAATTCGTTGCACCTTCCAGCCCTCCACAGGAGGGGTAAAAAAACTTCTTCTGGCTCGACGCTTTAAATTTGCCTCGGTATGCCGAGTGAAATTGTAACCGATAAACCTTAACAGGCTTAACGCCTGAGCACTTTCGGTTCTTTTAGATATCGATTCAAACTTGAATTTGGTGCTTGAATACGATTGCTTTTGGCTCGAAATGTCTTTTGCAGGTTCAAAGCAAGACGTCTTTACTGCAATCGACTTATTCTTTAGTCCACTTAGGCGAGCACTAGGCTGCGGCTAAGCCTCCGAGTGGAAGCCCGGCTTACCACTCGGTAGGATTTCTATAACTTAGGCGAGTGCTTGGACTGCAGCTAAGCCTCCGAGTGAGAGGGTTGCTCTTCACTCGGTAGGATTTTTTACAACTTAGGCGAGCACAGGGCTGCAACTAAGCCCCCGAGTGAAAGTCTGGCTTACCACTCGGTAGGATTTTGAGAACTTAGGCTAGCACTGGGCTGCAGCTAAGCCTCCGAGTGAGAGGTTTGCTCTTCACTCGGTAGGATTTTTATAACTTAGGCGAGTGCTTGGACTGCAGCTAAGCCTCCGAGTGAGAGGGTTGCTCTCCACTCGGTAGGATTTTTGTAACTTAGGCGAGTGCTTGGACTGCAGCTAAGCCCCCGAGTGAGGGGGTTGCTCTCCACTCGGTAGGATTTTTGTAACTTAGGCGAGTGCTTGGACTGCAGCTAAGCCCCCGAGTGAGAGGGTTGCTCTTCACTCGGTAGGATTTTTGTAACTTAGGCGAGTGCTTGGACTGCAGCTAAGCCTCCGAGTGAGAGGGTTGCTCTGCACTCGGTAGGATTTTTGTAACTTAGGCGAGTGCTTGGACTGCAGCTAAGCCCCCGAGTGAGAGTGTTGCTCTTCACTCGGTAGGATTTTTGTAACTTAGGCGAGTGCTTGGACTGCAGCTAAGCCCCCGAGTGAGAGGGTTGCTCTTCACTCGGTAGGATTTTTGTAACTTAGGTGAGTGCTTGGACTGCAGCTAAGCCCCCGAGTGAGAGGGTTGCTCTTCACTCGGTAGGATTTTTGTAACTTAGGCGAGTGCTTGGACTGCAGCTAAGCCTCCGAGTGAGAGGGTTGCTCTTCACTCGGTAGGGTTTTTGTAACTTAGGCGAGTCCTTGGGCTGCAGCTAAGCCCCCGAGTGAGAGGGTTGCTCTCCACTCGGTAGGATTTTGAACTAAAGCCTCCGAGTGGGAGTCTGGCTCACCACTCGGTAGGATTTTTACAAACTTAGGCGAAACGGATTCGCGGCTAAGCCTCCGAGTGGGAGTCTAGCTCACCACTCGGTAGGATTTTTACAAACTTAGGCGAAACGGATTCGCGGCTAAGCCTCCGAGTGGGAGTCTGGCTCACCACTCGGTAGGATTTTTACAAACTTAGGCGAAACGGATTCGCGGCTAAGTCACCCACTGAGGGGGAATTTTATTGGACAAAAATAAAAAGTGACAGAAATTATGGAGGAACTATGACACTATTATTTTGAGGTCCATGAACTACAGAAGTACTTTATTGCAACTCATCCGAGTGATAAAACTTAAGTATAAAATGGGCGGAGTAGTTCCGCGTTCCAAGCTCGGGGCTCGTCGATATTATGCTCGACGTTGTAAAGACGGTACGCCCCATTGTGGAGAACCTTGGTGACGATGAAGGGGCCTTCCCAAGAAGGAGCAAGCTTGTGTGGTTTGTGCTGATCCACTCGGAGAACTAAATCTCCTTCCTGGAAGGCTCGACCTCTCACATTTCTGGCGTGGAAACGACGCAAATCTTGTTGGTAGATGGTCGACCGGATCAGAGTCATCTCCCTTTCTTCCTCTAAAAGGTCGACTGCGTCCTGCCGCGCTTGTTCAGCCTCTGCTTCGTTGTAGATTTCAACTCGAGGAGCATTGTGGAGAAGATCACTCGGCAAGACTGCTTCAGCTCCGTAGACCAAGAAGAATGGAGTTCTTCCGGTCGACCGATTAGGTGTGGTCCGCAGCCCCCAAAGCACTGAGGGAAGTTCGTCGACCCAAGCTCCAGCCGCGTGTTTGAGATCACGCATCAGTCGGGGCTTCAATCCCTTAAGAATCAGTCCATTAGCTCGCTCTGCTTGTCCATTCGACTGCGGATGGGCGACTGAAGCGTAGTCGACCCGTGTGCCTTGGGAGTTGCAGAAATCTCTGAATTCCTCCGAGTCAAAGTTCGACCCATTATCCGTAATGATGCTGTGCGGGACTCCATATCTGAATATTAGTTCCCTGATGAAGCTAACAGCAGTACCGGTGTCAAGGTTCTTGATTGGTTTAGCCTCGATCCACTTGGTGAACTTGTCGACTGCCACCAGTACATGCGTGAAGCCACTTCGTCCTGTTCTCAAAGGACCGACCATGTCCAGTCCCCATACTGCGAAAGGCCAGACGAGTGGGATGGTCTTCAGAGCCGACGCAGGCTTGTGCGACATATTCGAGTAGAACTGACATCCCTCGCACTTATCCACTATCTCTTTTGCCATCTCATTCGCCTTTGGCCAGTAAAATCCGGCTCGGTATGCTTTGGCCACGATGGTCCGAGAGGACGCATGATGACCACAGGTTCCCCGAGTGGATATCATTGAGGATGAGTCGACCTTCTTCTGGTGTTATGCACTTCTGACCAACTCCAGTCGCGCTTTCTCTGTACAATTGTCCTTTGATTACGGTAAAGGCCTTAGATCGACGGACGATCTGTCGAGCCTCTTCCTCATCCTCCGGAAGCTCTTTTCTCAGGATATACGCGACGTATGGAACTGTCCAGTCGGGAATGACCACCAAGACCTCCATGATCAAGTCGACCACCGCTGGGACTTCAACCTCAGTCGGATCTGTGGCACTCTTGGGCTGTGGAGTTTCTTCGGTGAAAGGATCTTCTTTGACTGACGGAGTGTGTATATGCTCCAAGAACACACCACTCGGAATGGCTTCTCTCTTGGAACCTATCTTTGCTAGATCATCAGCTGCTTGATTTTTCAGTCGGGGTATATGATGGAGCTCCAACCCCTCGAACTTCTTTTCCAGCTTCCTCACTGCACTGCAGTATCCAGTCATGGCTGGGCTTCTCACGTCCCACTCTTTCATCACCTGGTTGACCACTAAATCCGAGTCGCCATAGACCATCAGGCGACGGACGCCGAGTGAAATGGCCATGCGCAACCCATATAAGAGGGCCTCATATTCTGCCTCATTGTTGGAGGAATCAAAGTGAATCTGGAGCACATATCTGAGCTTATCTCCTCTGGGGGAAACCAGGACAACCCCAGCACCGGAACCATTCAACATCTTAGAGCCATCAAAGAACATGGTCCAATGCTCCGAGTGAACTTCAGTCGGCTGCTGTTGTTCAATCCACTCGGCGAGGAAATCTGCTATTGCCTGGGACTTAATGGCTTTCTTTGCCTCAAACTTGATATCAAGGGGAAGAAGTTCAATCGCCCATTTGGCCACTCGACCAGTTGCATCTCTGTTGTGCAAAATCTCTGATAGTGGAGCGTCGCTGACGACTGTGATGGAATGATCAGAAAAATAATGAGCAACCTTCTTTGTGGTCATGTATATTCCATACACAAGCTTCTGATAATGAGGATATCTCTGCTTGGATGGAGTCAAGACTTCAGACAAATAATACACTGGGCGCTGAACTTTGAGAGCTTTTCCTTCTTCTTCCCGCTCGACCGTAAGCACAGTACTGACGACTTGTCCTGTGGCTGCGATATAGAGCAACAGAGGCTCTTTGCTGATTGGAGCAGCAAGCACCGGCTGGGTGGAGAGCAGAGCTTTTAGCTCGGCAAACGCTGCATCAGCTTCTGGAGTCCACTCGAACTTGTCTGTCTTCTTCATCAGTCGGTAAAGAGGCAATGCCTTTTCACCGAGTCGTGAGATGAATCGACTTAATGCGGCCAAGCATCCAGTAAGCTTCTGGACATCGTGCACTCGCACAGGGCGTTTCATTCGGAGAATAGTGCCAATCTTCTCTGGGTTAGCGTCGATTCCCCGTTCGGAAACGAGAAAACCGAGTAACTTGCCACCAGGAACTCCAAATGTGCACTTTGATGGATTGAGCTTGATATCATATCTTCTGAGGTTGGCAAATGTTTCGGCGAGATCAGCGAGCAGGTCGGAACCTTTTCGTGACTTGACAACGATATCATCCATATATGCTTCCACATTCCGACTGATTTGAGTGAGTAGACACTTCTGAATCATTCGCATAAATGTGGCTCCGGCATTCTTGAGGCCGAATGGCATGGTGATATAGCAGAAGCACCCGAATGGAGTGATGAAAGCTGTTTTTACCTCGTCGGGTCCGTACAGACGGATCTGGTGGTACCCGGAGTAGGCATCTAAAAAAGACAGCCTCTCGCATCCCGCGGTCGAGTCAACAATTTGATCTATGCGAGGGAGAGGAAAATGATCTTTCGGGCAGGCCCGGTTGATGTGCTTGAAATCAATGCACATTCGGAGCGACTTGTCCTTCTTAGGAACCATGACGACATTAGCGAGCCACTCGGAGTGGTATATCTCTCGGATAAATCCTGCCGCCAACAGTCGAGCCACTTCCTCACCAATGGCTTTTCTCTTCTGGACGGCGGACCGCCGAAGATGCTCTTTGACTGGTTTTGCAGACGAGTCGACTCTTAGGCGATGCTCAGCCAGTCCCCTGGGAACACCTGGCATGTCAGCGGGCTTCCATGCAAAAATGTCCCAGTTCTCACGGAGGAACTGGATGAGCGCTTCTTCCTATTTTGGGTCGAGTGTTGTGGAGATGCGGGTCGGAGCTGCATCGGGGTCGGTCGGGTGAATGTGAACAGGCTTCGTCTCACCGGACGACTGGAATGCAGACTCTGTGGCGGGTTTCTTTGATCGCAGCAAGTCACTCGGATCTGCGTTTTGCTTGTATTCCTCGAACTCGACCGCTGTCACCTGGGAATCGGCAATCTTTGAGCCCTTCTGAAAGCACTCTTCTGCCTTTTTCCGATCACCGGTGACAGTGATCACTCCTTTGGGGCCGGGCATCTTCAATTTGAGGTACACGTAACATGGTCGAGCCATGAACCGTGCGTAAGCTGGTCTCCCCAAAATGGCATGATATGCACTCTGAAAATCCACGACCTCAAACGTCAACTTTTCTTTGCGAAAATGTTTCGAATCACCAAACACCACGTCCAAAGCTATTTGGCCGAGTGACTCGGCTTTCTTCCCTGGTATAACTCCATGAAAGCTCATGTTACTAGTGCTCAGTCGGGACATCGGAATGCCCATTCCTTTCAGTGTGTCTGCATACAACAAATTCAGCCCGCTTCCACCATCCATCAGCACTTTTGTCAGTCGAGTGCCTTCGACAACTGGATCGACCACCAAAGCTTGCCTCCCAGGGGTGGCAATATGAGTCGGGTGATCAGATTGGTCGAATGTGATGGGTATTTGAGACCATTTCAGATAATTTGCTTTTGCTGGGGCAACCATGTTCACCTCTCGGTTAATGACTTTCAGTCGACTCCTGCTTTCCACATCTGCAAAGATCATCAGAGTGGAGTTGATATGCGGATATCCTTCCTCACTGTCCTCCTTGTCTTCAGCCTTGTCCGACTCCTTCTCCTTGTCCTTAGACTGTTTTCCCTGAAACTGCTGGATCAGGAGTCGACATTGGCGAGTGGTGTGCTTCGGGTAGATGATATTCCCCTCTTCGTCTTTCTTCGTGTGGATGTGACATGGCATATCCATTACGTCGTTCCCTTCTTTATCCTTTACCTTCTTGGGGTTCCAGGATCCTTTTGGTTTCCCCTTAAACTTTCCCTGAGTCACGGCCAGAGCCTCTCCAGGAGCTGCCGGTTCAGCCTTCCGCTTCTGTTTCCGACTGGTGTTTCCTTTTTCCGACTGACTCGGCTTGTGCTTGCCGCTTCGGAGTCGGTCTTCTTCTTCGCCGTTGGCGTACTTGGTAGCAATCTCCATCATCCGACTCAAGGTCATGTCACCGGTTCGACCAAACTTCAAACTCAGTTCTCTGTTCTTGACGCCATCTTTGAAGGCGCAGACTGCCTGATGATCAGACACATTCTCCACAGTGTGGTGCAAAGTGATCCACCTCTGAATATACTCTCTGAGAGTCTCATTAGCCTTCTGCACGCAGACTTGCAACTCTGTCAATCCAGCTGGTCGCTTGCAAGTTCCTTCAAACGTTCTGATGAACACTCGGGACAGATCTTCCCAAGTGTAAATGCTGCTAGGAGGTAATTGAGTCAACCATGCCCTGGCAGAACCTTCCAGCATGAGGGGCAAATGCTTCATGGCCACCTCGTCGTTCCCACCACCAATCTGAACTGCCACTCGGTAGTCCTCAAGCCAAGTTTCAGGCTTAGACTCACCAGTGAACTTGCTGACTCCTGTTGCCAACCTGAAATTGGGAGGGATAACTGCGGCTCTGATAGCTCTGCTGAAACATTCAGGACCAGAAACATGCACTCGACTGCTTGTGGGTGCATCTCTGTCGAGTCCGCCTCGATGGGCTCTGTTCCGGTCGACCAAACCTTGCACGATAATGGATCGCGCGTCGAAGCCTGGTTCTCTGGGGTCGACTGGAACCCTTCGCCCTGTACTGTACTGACGCCTGTCATCTTGCTGCCGAGGAGCGTAAGACCCACCCCTCGGAGGGGAATTGGGCACTCGACGCCTATCATCTCGGTCGAGTCGGTCGCCATATTGATCTCGCCGATTCTCGCGCCCTTCACGCCGCGGAGGCGATCTGGGGCTGTGAGCCGACTGAACCGTATTCGCAGTGACGGATCGACTGTGAATTCTGTTGCGCGACTGAGACACGGCTGAATTCTGATCTCCTGCTGCCCGGAGCAGATCCCTGATCTGCAGCAAACCTCTGCCAGCTTCCGACTGCGAAGGCTGGATGGACTCTGCTATACGGGTCGCAGCTGCTAAATTCTGGATTGGGGTTCGATATACCTGAGTCGGCGGGAAGAGTTGACGTCGACTGGTGTCGGGAACTCGTTGCCGCGCGCGCTCGTCGAGTGCTCGCTGAAGATTCTCCAGTCGAGTGCGTTCGGCCAAATTGGCCAGACGTGCCTCCTCCAAGGCACGAGCCTCGGGGGTTTCTCCTGCGATGGGAGTACGCAGAGCATCCACGTTCCTGCGGCGAAGTTCCTCTCTTTGCAGAGAGTCGAGTGGCTCGGGCTGGTACTCTTCGTGGCCTCGTGCGGGGTCGCCTCCGTCACCTGCTCCACCATCACGGGCGAAGCCAGGGGGACTGCGGGGCCCGTCGACCATCAAGATTTCCGCCGCTGGATCACTGCTACCGCACTCGGATGCAGTCTCTACGGAGCCAGTCGACAGATCGAACAAGCCGTAGAGAGATTCGTCGGGCTCGATTGCCGCAACTTGGGTGGTGGCCGATTGGCGAGCCACCGCGTGCCTCACCCATCGCTGAAGCCTCGACCGGCCCGAGCGCTTGCGCTGGCGGGAGACCGGGAGGGTGGACGATGGAGGAGTCGTCCGATACGGGGTCGACGGTTGCCGCAGCAGAACGCCGCGGACACATGCGCGAAAATGCGTCGCACCGCGGACGGGGAGCGCATCAACGTCGAGTGGAGCCTCCTGGAGCCAGGCGGAGTCGTCGGCGATGAAGGTGAGAGTGCCGAGACAGATCTCTCGACCTTCGACCAAAACTCCAGCAGACACCATGATGAAAGTACTCGGAAGAATCGCAACTTCTCCACAAAATCGCTAAAACACCTGCCCCACGGTGGGCGCCAACTGTCGTGGTTCTAAGCCTGACAGTAGAGTGGGGGGTAGGTATGGAGAGGCAAGGTCCTAGCTATGGAGAGGTTGTAAACACAAGGGATGTACGAGTTCAGGCCCTTCTCGGAAGAAGTAATAGCCCTACGTCTCGGAGCCCGGAGGCGGTCGAGTGGATTATGAGTATATGAGTTACAAGGTGCCGAACCCCTCTACCTGTGGAGGGGGGTGGCTTATATAGAGTGCGCCAGGACCCCAGCCAGCCCACGTAGGAGAGGGTTTAAGGTGAGTTAAGTCTGGGGCGTTACTGGTAACGCCCCACATAAAGTGTCTTTACTATCATAAAGCCTACTTAATTACAGGCCGTTGCAGTGCAGAGTGCCTCTTGACCTTCTGGTGGTCGAGTGAGTCTTCGTGGTCGAGTCCTTCAAGTCAGTCGAGTGAGTCCCTCGTTGGTCGACTGGAAGGCGACCTCTTCTAAGGGTGTCCTTGGGTAAGGTACTTAGATCAGGTCCATGACCCTACCCTAGGTACATGACCCCATCAGCCACCGCTTCTGACCTGCTTCAGCTAGCAGACTCTTCTGAGGTAACTATCTTATTGACACTGATTATCCGCAGGAGGACACAGGAGCAAGCCGTAACAAGGCTGATGAGGTAACTATCCTTTCCTCCGACTCCGAGCCTTTGCCCCGATGGAAAATCCGTAGAGTGACCCGGAAAGTAAGGTTTTCTCATCCTTTAGCTCATCAGGATCCTCAATTTCTTTCGAAGCGGCAAATTCACGAGAGCCAGAGGCAGACCCGGACCAGCAAGGATGCGGAGCTCTCCTCCGGCTTACCAAACACTCCAAGGAATCGCCGGAATGAGGTCACTTCTGTTTTAAATAGATTTTATCCCTTGGTGGGTCTCTTTCGTCAACCACTTAATTCTTCTGACTCAGATTACGAGGACACTTCCCCTTCCTCCGGCGACTCTCTACAGTCCAACCTGCCGGCATTCAAGACTACACCAGGCTATGATGATCTGCTTATCTTGTATTTATTTTAATCCCTCGCATCTGTACTAATCTTTATTTTGACGCAGTGGTCAAGCCAAATCCAACAAACGGGTTAGTAAAAACAAACCAGCTGAAGACACTGTTGCGACTGAGCCGGTTCTTGAAACAGCTATGCCGGACTCGACCACTCATGAGCCGCCATCTGAGCCAGCTCAAGATTTACCAACTCCTGCTACTGACCTGCCGGCTGAACGAGCCGCCGACGAATCAGAAAATCCAAAGGCCCCTAGCCCGGTCAGGACTGATGACCCTCAACATGCTGAAGTTGAGATCACTAGAACCGACTTTGTTGAGCCGGGAAGGCCGACTGTACTGGCCAAGGGCCCCAACAAGGAAGCACTTCTGGACCACCGCCGAGTCAAACTGGATGTTGCAAACTATGCTCATATGAGTATTGGAGACATCTTTTCTGGCTACATGACCCAAGTGCATAGCAGCCGGAACCTCGAGATTTATATGGTGAAGCAGATGCACCAAAAATTCGAGGTATAACCCGTTCTCTTTTGTTCATTAATCTTTACTATGCTAACCCCCAAGTCTACTGCTTGTGATGCTTATGTTGTAGACTTTGAAACAAACTTAAAAATATTAGTAACATAGATGAAAGAAACATATAAGAGTTCCGGCTTACTATGTAGTCCTCAAGGGGCGGTTTAACCAATATGGTTGAGCCGGTCCTTATATAAAAAATTCTTACGGGTCCTCGAACAGCAATATGCATTAGCCCCCATGTGCCAAGTATTATTGCTTGCAAAATGCTTGGGACTTACTCTTATGAATCGCCGTCTTATGAATCGCCATTGAAAATGAAATTCTTCGGTAACATTAGCCCCCAAGTGCCAAGTGTTGTTGCTGGCAAAAGACTTGGGACTTTAATATTACATAAAAATTGGCTTGATTTTGACTATGTATTTGTATAGGCCGCCACGAGCCAACTCGAATCCAGGGTGACTGATTTGAAGAGCCGCCTTGAGACCCAAGAGACGAAAATCGAAAAGGCCGACACCAAGTTCAAATTCAGTGTTTCTAAACAAGAAAAACTTAAGAAAGATTTTGAAGCTGAAAAGAAAGCCTGGGCTGATGAAAAGACTGCACTGATTAACCAAGCTGAAAAAGCAGAGGCGGCTCTGGAAGAAGTCACTGGTGAATTAACCTGTTTAAAGCGCCATGTCTCTCAAATGGTCTCAGCAATCTTTGGTAAGTCGCCCTACAAGTGTTTAAATATCTAAACTTTTCAGTTGATCATAAAACTGGAATTAACTCAGCTGATCATGTTTATGCAGGCCCAGAAGCTCAAAATTGAACCAAGACATGCTGATTAAACTGAAGGCCGTGTACACTTTGGTGGAGCAATTGTACATCGGGTCTCAACGTGCATTAGCTACGGTGGCTTTGTCGAATGAAGTGCCAACCCTCCTGGTAGAGGTCTTGAAGAAGCTTTCCGTGCTCCCTCAATGGTTCAATGAACTGAGGAGATCAGCTTCAAGAGCCGGAGCGGTAAATGCTTTAAGCCGGGCCAAGGCTTGGCTACCAGAGCTAGACCCAGCCGACATTGCCACTGGCTACCCAAGCTTAAAGGAGGATGGCACCCTGTTTGAAGAAAACGACTTCACTGCTTGTGTAAAGGAGATACGCCCCGTGGCTACACTTATAGCGAATGAAGTAGATCTTACCAAATACCAGGCGGGTTATGATGAAGAAAGCCGGAGAATTCCAACGCCTCATTATGAAGTGACCAGTCTGACCCCCCCACTCCGTAAGCACACCTTCGCTCCTGAAGTTGACCCGGCCAGCCTTGTTGATGCTGAAGCTGAATTTGAAGCTTTGAAGAACATTGACTGGTCATCGTCAACCTTCCAGGAAAGGGAGCAGGGCGAAGACGCGGAGAGGGCTAACCCGGACGCTTCAGGCCAATCATGAAGGTTAACCTGCCATGGCGGCTCATACCTGGGATGTACTTAAAAAACAATGTGAATTATTTGGACTCAGTGAGTCCTGTAATAGGATAGAAATAACTTTATTCCGGCCGTGCCATCATGTACATTTTAATGCTTAACGCCATTAAACAGCCGTGTTATATCCATCCATGTTACTTTTCATCTGCTTACCGTATACTTGATCAGACTTTTTAAATTGTCTTGCATATGAAAACAAACTACAAAATCCCTTGGCAGCTTACCACCAGGCGGGTAAAAAGAACTTCAAAAGAGTCATAGGCTAACTTGTTATAAAAACACAACTATGCTCTTACCCCTGTTACTTTTAAATTTGCACCGCCGGCTCATATAACCTGGTCGGTAAGGATGATAACCCAGTCTTTGGACATCAAAAGTTCAAAGGTATAATGATGCTCATATATTGGCAACTCATCAGTCAACATTAAGCCGGGTTAAAAATAAACATACTTGCACTTGTAAATGTCACATCCCTAGCTTCTGGTAATGCTCTAGGCTAGCTTCATGTGTGCATCATGTTTAAATTTCATTTAAATTTGAAATGAGGATTGGTGGAACCCTCAGAATCATGTTGAAAATGACCCAAATAAAAAAATTCCCCAAAAGGGTCCAAGAAAATGCTCATGTTGCCCTCTGAAAATATTGGACAGAGATAAAAATCAAAACAATATTTTTAGGAGCTCATGGACATTTAATTTGGCCATTTGGATTAATTCGATAAATATTTGCATTGGAAAGATATTTCTATATATATGAAATATGGTCCAAAAATTATGCCAATTATAAAAGAGCTCTGGAATAATACCATTAGCCCCTACAAAAATTGGCATAATAAAATTAAATGATTTAATATATTTGTTAAATCAAACAAATGTCAGAAAAATAGAAAACAGAAGTAAAATAGGAAAAACAGAGAGAGGGAGGGAAACATTACCTGCAGCCCACCTGGGCCACTTACCTGTAGCCGGCCCAGCTCCTCCCGCTGGCCCAGCCCACCTCCTCCCTCCCCCTTGTCTTCTTCCTCCCCTCGCACCGAAGCAGCTCGGTGGCGAGCGCCGATGCCGCCTCGGCCACCTCCTGCTTCCACCGAGGCGTTCCCGAGCCTCCCCCTCACGCCACGCACTTCCCCTCGCCCCCTGCACCTCCCCTCTCTTCCCCTGGACCCCGTTCTCTCCTCTGCTTTCCTCCCTGCACGCGCCCGAGCGGAGCTCGTCGCCACCGACGCCGTTCGCCGCGGCCACCATCCCCCTCTCGCCTCCCCGACGCCTCCCAGAGCTCCACAGTGCCTCCCTCGACCTCCTCGACGTCTCACGCGACCAGAAGGACCCCGAGCAGCCGCCATCGTCATCATCCCCAAGCTTCGGCCCCGGCGCCGTTCTCCGTCGAATTCGGCCACTCCGGCGCGCCCCCGAGCTCGCTGACCCTCCCTGCGCGATCCCCGTGAGTCCCTGCTCCGTTTCCCCCTAACCCCAAGTTCGATTTCGAGCTCTAGCCGCCCCCTCTACCGGAGCCGAGACGCTCCGCCGCACGGACTCGTCGCCGGCGAAGCCCCGGTGACCAAACGGCCCCGCGCGTGCGTCCGTTGCACTCGCAACGACCCATGGAGCAACGCTAGCGTGGCAGCTAGCTTGTTTGCAAGCCACAGCACTAACCCCGCACCCACCCGAGCTCCGGCCGCCGCCTCGGGCTCCACTCCGGCGGACTCCGTCCACCCCCGCACCTCCCGTTGGCCCCCCTAGGTGCGTACGGGCACGGGCTACCTTCTGGTGCCCTTCGCGCGTCCAGCCGTCGCCCGTAGCGCAACCCCGGTGAACTTCCGCCGCGTTCCGGGTCGCCGCCGGCCGAACTCCGGTGGCCAGTGACGTGGCTGGCTTAATTAGCCACTAATCACCACTTTGTGACACTGACAGCAGGGCCCCACCTGCTAATTAATCATAGATTAGTTTCTGTTTAGTTTTTAACTAATCCAGTGGCCCCACCCGTCAGCATTGACTCTGCTGACGTGGCCTTTGACCCGGCCCCACCTGCCATTGACACTAAACAGCCCTGGGTCACTGACCAGTGGACCCCACTGGTCAGGTTTGACCTGGAGGCGCCCTGTTGACCTGCTGACGTCAAGGTGATGTCATGTTGACGCATTAAATGATTTTCTGGATTTAAAATAAATCAGAAAATTCCAGAAAATTGTTTAAACTTCAATAAATCATAGAAAATTAACCGTAACTCCAAATGAAATAAATTATATATGAAAAATTATCAGAAAAATTCAAGGAATCCATCTGTACCATTTTCATGCATGTTAGAACAACTTATAGCTGCTGTTTAGCACAAATCAATTAAAGGGCATTTAAATAATCACATATGGAGTTTGAATTTGAATCTTGTATTCAAACCAACTTCATTTAACTTGTTGCTAGATGCATTAGCCCAAAACACATTCATTTTGCTATGTCATGATCATGCATCATATTGTGCATTGCATTGATTGTGTTTCCTTCTGTGTTGTTGGTATTTGTCCCCTCTCGATAGACGTGATACCGAGGATGTGATCGTTGACACTGATGAAGACTCAATGTTATCTTCAGAAGTGCCAGGCAAGCAAAACCCCCTTGTTCATTCCGATAAAATCCCACTCTCTCGCTCCTGCTCTCTTTTACTGCATTAGGACAACAACGACATATTTGATACTTGCTGCGGTAGCTGAACCCCTTTATCCTTTGCATGACCTGTCATTGCCACAGTAAATAGATGAAACCCACTAGCATGAGTAGGAGTTGTTTGAGCCCTGATGTGCCTACTCATTCATGCTTGTTTGTCATGCCTGCTACTGCTTAGAGTTGAGTCAGGTCTGATTCATCGGGGATGAATCAGAGGCGTGTGAACATGTCCTACTGTGTGTGAGTTAAGTGTGTGAACACGATTTGGTAAAGGTAGCGGTGAGAGGCCATGTAGGAGTACATGGTGGGTTGTCTCATTGCAGCCGTCCTCAGGAACTGAGTTCTGTGTTTGTGATCCATGACCAGCTACTACCACACATTGGAATGCTTAAGTGCCCCTCTCGACTTATTAATCAACATGATCTCTGTCCAGGAGTTGCAACTAGTTTCTGGTGTTTGTAGGTAGTGTTAGTAGTCTACCAAGTGGCACCCGGTACAGGTGGGCTTGGGACAGACTAGGCACAGTGGCCCGGTGTACCAAGTGGCACCCGGTTGGTGGGCTTGGGAACCCTGCACACATCGTTTGGGGCCGTGAGCGACACCCCGGCCGGATCTCCTTGCGGATGGAACCCGAATAGGCGATAAACCTGGACGAGAGACTTGTTCGGTTAGTCAGGTCGTGGCCGACTCCCTCGCCTGGCTTCCGCTTGAAGGTTGCCGAGGTACATGACGTGTACAGGGCGGTAAGTGGCGGGAGCGTGTGTGAAGAAGTACACCCCTGCAGGGTTAACATCATCTATTCGAATAGCCGGATTCCTCGGATATGGAAACGTGGACCCCTTGTACAGTTCATAGACAAGTGAAAGTGGTTACTCTAAAACACGCAAGATAAGCGTGAGTGCTATGGATGGCGTTCTCGTAGGGAGACGGGAGCGGATCCATAGTGGTGTATTGGTTGGTGAATATGTGGACTCGTGTGCGCCACTTCAAAAGAGTTACTTGCAGTCGTAGTTCAGGATAGCCACCGAGTCGAAGCTGGCTTGCTGCAGTCAAACCCTACCATCCCCTTTGTTGATAATGATGCATATGTAGATAGTTCTGATGTAAGTCTTGCTGGGTACATTTGTACTCACGTTTGCCTATTTTATGTTTTTGCAGAGAGACTTCAGTCTCACTAGTAGTTCCACGTGGACTTCGACGTTTAGCTTGATACCTCAGCTACGATCTTGTGCCCTCGGCAGGATCTGATAGATAGTCAGGCTTCTCAGCCTTTTTCATTTATAGATGTCTGTACTCAGACATGATAGCTTCCGCTTGTGCTTTGACTTGTATGCTCTGATTGTTGGGTCGTGAGACCCATGTTTGTAATGTCTCGCTCCTCGGAGCCTAATGAATAATTACTTGAGTCGTAGAGACATGTTGTGATGCCATGTTGTATTTGCACATATCGAGCATATTGTGTGTATGTTATTGAAATGCTTGGTATGTGTGGGATCTGACCATCTAGTTGTTTATCTTTAGTAGCCTCTCTTACCGGGAAATGTCTCCTAGATGTTTCCACTGAGCCATGGTAGCTTGCTACTGCTCCGGAACACTTAGGCTGGCCGGCATGTGTCCTTCTTCGTTCCTGTGTCTGTCCCTTCGGGGAAATGTCACGCTTTGAGTACCGGAGTCCTGTTAGCCCGCTACAGCCCGGTTTACCGGAGTCCTGCTAGCCCAGTGCTACAGCCCGGACCCACTTGCTGATGACCGACACGTTCGAAGCTGGGTCATGGATGCCTGTCCATGTAAGTCTGTGCCACTTTGGGTTTACGACTAGTCATGTCAGCCCGGGCTCCTTATCATATGGATGCTAGCGACACTATCATATACGTGAGCCAAAAGGCGCAAACGGTCCCGGGCAAAGGTAAGGCGACACCCGTGGGGATACCGTGCGTGAGGCCGCAAAGTGATATGAGGTGTTACCGGCTAGATCGATGTGACATCGAGTCGGGGTCCTGACAGCGTTGGTATCAGAGCTTGACTGCCTGTAGGATTACCAAGCCAAACTGGTCGAAGTTGAGTCTAGAAATTCTTTAGTTATATAAGGGAATTGATTGTGGGATGGAACGTAAGGCTCTTTTTACTCCTTATACCTCATGGCCTTCTGATCTGAGTCATCATCTTCTCTTCTACGGGGATTAAGAACTAGGCTATCTCTTCTTTCCATTAGGATCACGTGTTACTAGTCCGTAGACTTAAAGATTGTTGGATTAAGCCTTAGTTCAGTTTCTACCTCTGTATGTTAATTGCTGATCTCGAAACCTTGATATTGTGCTTCTGAGTGGTTATGCCACCATTTTTGTGAATGTCTCAAATCTTTTCTGAGCATTTACAGCCGTTATGCTGTCCGAGTCATCCCAGGTTTCTAAATAGTCTGATGCATTTGCAAAATCCTTTCCCTCTGATCTCGATGTTCCTTTATGCCAGCTCAATCACACTAATTGTTGAGTTGAGGTATTCTATTGCCTTGACATTATGTTGGAGTTACTATAATGACCTTAGGTGTCTCAGGGGATCATCTAGTAGCCTAGCCATGATCTATGCTCCAGTGTGATGACTCTGGCCGTCATTATCGAAAGCATCCCGTGATGCCATTTAGTAGTAGGTATTCTATTCCTGGGTTTTTGAACCCGAGATTCACTCTACTTAAATCATGTTGATAGTGTTGCTAGTTCCTTCAGGATATTAGTAACCCTTGCATTAGTCCTCGATGTTCGTGGTATTCCTTTCTTCCAAATACTATGAACCGCTTATGGCAGATGTTCCTCGCTGATCGAAAGATCACAATCAGAGTGCTCTCGATGGGTTCTCGATTCTACATTGCGACTCTGCCAGTTCTACCTTTCTGCATGGGTTATCCGGAAGAAATTTGTGGAATTCGTTCGACATGCTAAACCATGCACCCACAACTCAGAAAATTATATGTTCCTTTGAGTTGTCCCTCTTTAGTTGTCTTCTGATCCTCGTCTATCAATTGATAGTCAAGAATATGCGTGCATTCGTTCGCCGATGCCTATTACGCTTGTGGTCCGCCAAGCCATTCTATTGCAGAATGACTAGGAGAAACAAACTCC
This sequence comes from Triticum aestivum, assembly GCF_018294505.1. Classification (NCBI taxonomy): domain Eukaryota; kingdom Viridiplantae; phylum Streptophyta; class Magnoliopsida; order Poales; family Poaceae; genus Triticum; species Triticum aestivum. The sequence goes on along the minus strand of NC_057795.1, from coordinate 27,225,955 downwards.
AGTACCTCTTCCATATCCAAGATTGGGTCAAAGAAGTTGTGCTCCGCAGATCAAATTGCTAATCCAGCCTTTGATCCTGTTTTACCCTGAAGTATTACCATCTTTATATTGGGATTGTTATAGGAATTGCACACCATCCTATGAACTCTTGGTACAGTGATACTTCTTGCCATCATTGTTCATTCCTCGGTTCCGTGTTGTCGCAACCGGGATGCCGACAAGTGAATCGTGATGTGTGAATTCAATACTCCTAGCAACCTTGTTGCTTGGTAGTTAATGGGAAATAATTTCATTCTTAGCGTGCTGGTTTTGAATCATCATTCTAAGGTTGATCATGCTACCTAGTCCTTGTTCTCGGTGCACTCCTCGATCGATGAGTTAGGATTATTCAAATCTTCGCTCTATTGATCATATCGTCTTGCCTCAAAAAGCAAGATTGTTCTCGAGCTTAACAACATATCGGTGGTTCGTGATTTTCCGAAGATCTTCTCAGAAGTATTACCAAGTTGTCACCTGACCGCTATGTTGAGTTCGTGATCAAGTTGGTTTATTCCTGTAAACCACCCTTTCTCCAAGAATCCGTGTTGGATACCCTGAGCTAGTTGAGTAAGCTAAACAACAACTTGGAGAGTTGGAAGATAAAAGCTTGTCCGACTTAGTTCGTTCCAAAGGGATATTCTTGTGTAGTGTGTGTTGAAGAAAGATGATATCTTCATCGATTGGTCCCTGTGGTCAGTTGCTGGACCTATTGTCTTATCAATCCTTTGATTTGAGTGTTGGCTATCGTCAAATCAAATCAGTACCAACGATGCTCGTAATGTTGTCTTATTCGTGGTTGATCCCTCGAGCATACACCATTACATCTTTGGTCTGACCAATACTATCACCTTGTTCATATAGTTATGGAATTCCATCTCCACGGGAAGCTGGAAGAATTGTTGTTGAGCCCATTGACAACATCCTTATCTCCTCCATGATTTGTGAACGTTAAGCTAGTGTTGGAAACTTTGAAAGCATTTCCTCATGCTAGCTCATGAAGTATTTGTTTGATGAAAGGAGTGACTTCCTCTTATACACGTGCATTTGGTGAAAGTTGCCGCCGTGAATTTGAGAAAGATTGTTTTGTTTCCTTTGGAATCATCCCAAATCAGTCATGCGCACGTGCGAAGAATTCTGTGGTCTGTTAGACTGATCATCTTCATTCCATATGCATATCCTAGCACACCAAGCCACTGATTGACTTGTTCAAGGAAAAGAAGTCTGTGCTTGGGATCTAATCCATGGACTTGCGTAAAGACTTCGATATCCTCGATGATGGCTCCCAACCAGAACTCGGTAGTGTTTTATTGTAAGATTACCATGTGGGCATGCTTGTCTGGGACAACGTGTTCACATGTTTGTAGCAGAACCAGCTCATGTTTTGGAGCTTGCTATCGTAGTTCATTTCCCTATAATCTCGCAACGTCATCTCGTCGATTTGTGTTGCAAACTTTCATTCTTCTTCCGGGACTCGATGAGTCTGGAATATCCTGACACCAACCAGGTCTGAGTCTCAGGCAGATATGATGGTTGGAATATTTCCCAAGAACTATAATATTGGTCCCTCGATAACCGGTAAGGTGGATGTCGTGGCCAACACACCCAGCCGGAAGACCTATTATTGTAGTATCTTGTTTGAGGAAGTTGGCCACCTCCCCATAAGGATTTTGTAGGATTTACCGCCGTAACTATTCCTTATGGATTCTATTGCTCCCGAAGTCCGACCTTTACTTGATGTTCTAGTTATCAAACCATATCTATGAATGGGTTACACTAGCACGTCAAGGAGAACATTAGAAGCGGAGTGCTAAATGTCTCTCGGTCGATCATCCAGATTTTATTTTCCTTGGCCTCGCCAAGGGTGAAATCTGAGAAAGTGTTATCTTCCTTTGCATCTGCATCATCCATCATCATTCATCATGGTAGCAAGTTGTGTTGCCAGGATCCTTGACACGGATGTTGGTAAAACCTTGATGATTATGGAAATGCTCAAGTTCTTGAGAGCACACACAAGCGTTAGGTGTTACCATCGGCACTAGCTAGGTTTGCTCTCTACTTCCTCGGTTATGCTATAACTTCTCAACAGTGGATTTACTCTCTATTGTTGGGTTCTTCCCCAGTTACCAGAATCATTCCAGCATTTGCATTTTGTTCCCAGCTTGCACCACCAATGTGCCATTCTACCATGGGTCTCTTCCCTTTCCGGTGATAAGCAAAGATCATCCATTACGATGTCTTCCACAAGGTAATCCACATCACCCAAGTTTGAGTATGCCATTCTACCGACCCCCTCCAAACGATCGCTCGAGAATTGTCTTAGGCTGGTTTAAAGAGTTTCAATGATCTCTGGATCAAAGGTAATTCTTTTTGCCACTTAGGGTAATAGTCTATGAATCACCCTCCTCCAGGATGTTTCTTCGTGGTATCATGGCAACTCAACTCCTCGCTACGTTGACAATCGTTTACCACCTTCTTAAGTGTGGAATTATTGTCTACCTAGTGAACCTTCGTCATCCGTTTCTCTCCACCCCTCTTGATGTGTATTCCGTGTCTCAACCCGAAAGATGGTTCTATGTCTCATTCCGTAAGTTAATCTTGAGTTGTTCGATCTTCGAGGAGATCGACCCTTCTAGAGTCTCCTTCTTCCCCCCCCCTGTCATGTTGACAGGATTTCTCAGAGCAAGACGACAAGACAAAGATGGTGTTCAACTCAACGTTCATTTGAAGTGCAAACCTGGATCGTGAAGATTGTACTAGTTTGCGTTTCCCCTTCATCCTACCCTACGCTTGAATCTCGAGACGAGATTCTTGTTTAGTGGGGGTGAGTTGTCACATCCCTAGCTTCTGGTAATGCTCTAGGCTAGCTTCATGTGTGCATCATGTTTAAATTTCATTTAAATTTGAAATGAGGATTGGTGGAACCCTCAGAATCATGTTGAAAATGACCCAAATAAAAAAATTCCCCAAAAGGGTCCAAGAAAATGCTCATGTTGCCCTCTGAAAATATTGGACAGGGATAAAAATCAAAACAATATTTTTAGGAGCTCATGGACATTTAATTTGGCCATTTGGATTAATTCGATAAATATTTGCATTGGAAAGATATTTCTATATATATGAAATATGGTCCAAAAATTATGCCAATTATAAAAGAGCTCTGGAATAATACCATTAGCCCCTACAAAAATTGGCATAATAAAATTAAATGATTTAATATATTTGTTAAATCAAACAAATGTCAGAAAAATAGAAAACAGAAGTAAAATAGGAAAAACAGAGAGAGGGAGGGAAACATTACCTGCAGCCCACCTGGGCCACTTACCTGTAGCCGGCCCAGCTCCTCCCGCTGGCCCAGCCCACCTCCTCCCTCCCCCTTGTCTTCTTCCTCCCCTCGCACCGAAGCAGCTCGGTGGCGAGCGCCGATGCCGCCTCGGCCACCTCCTGCTTCCACCGAGGCGTTCCCGAGCCTCCCCCTCACGCCACGCACTTCCCCTCGCCCCCTGCACCTCCCCTCTCTTCCCCTGGACCCTGTTCTCTCCTCTGCTTTCCTCCCTGCACGCGCCCGAGCGGAGCTCGTCGCCACCGACGCCGTTCGCCGCGGCCACCATCCCCCTCTCGCCTCCCCGACGCCTCCCAGAGCTCCGCAGTGCCTCCCTCGACCTCCTCGACGTCTCACGCGACCAGAAGGGCCCCGAGCAGCCGCCATCGTCATCATCCCCAAGCTTCGGCCCCGGCGCCATTCTCCGTCGAATTCGGCCACTCCGGCGCGCCCCCGAGCTTGCTGACCCTCCCTGCGCGATCCCCGTGAGTCCCTGCTCCGTTTCCCCCTAACCCCAAGTTTGATTTCGAGCTCTAGCCGCCCCCTCTACCGGAGCCGAGACGCTCCGCCGCACGGACTCGTCGCCGGCGAAGCCCCGGTGACCAAACGGCCCCGCGCGTGCGTCCGTTGCACTCGCAACGACCCGTGGAGCAACGCTAGCGTGGCAGCTAGCTTGTTTGCAAGCCACAGCACTAACCCCGCACCCACCCGAGCTCCGGCCGCCGCCTCGGGCTCCACTCCGGCGGACTCCGTCCACCCCCGCACCTCCCGTTGGCCCCCCTAGGTGCGCACGGGCACGGGCTACCTTCTGGTGCCCTTCGCGCGTCCAGCCGTCGCCCGTAGCGCAACCCCGGTGAACTTCCGCCGCGTTCCGGGTCGCCGCCGGCCGAACTCCGGTGGCCAGTGACGTGGCTGGCTTAATTAGCCACTAATCACCGCTTTGTGACACTGACAGCAGGGCCCCACCTGCTAATTAATCATAGATTAGTTTCTATTTAGTTTTTAACTAATCCAGTGGCCCCACCCGTCAGCATTGACTCTGCTGACGTGGCCTTTGACCCGGCCCCACCTGCCATTGACACTAAACAGCCCTGGGTCACTGACCAGTGGACCCCACTGGTCAGGTTTGACCTGGAGGCGCCCTTATGACCTGCTGACGTCAAGGTGATGTCATGCTGATGCATTAAATGATTTTCTGGATTTAAAATAAATCAGAAAATTCCAGAAAATTGTTTAAACTTCAATAAATCATAGAAAATTAACCGTAACTCCAAATGAAATAAATTATATATGAAAAATTATCAGAAAAATTCAAGGAATCCATCTGTACCATTTTCATGCATGTTAGAACAACTTATAGCTGCTGTTTAGCACAAATCAATTAAAGGGCATTTAAATAATCACATATGGAATTTGAATTTGAATCTTGTATTCAAACCAACTTCATTTAACTTGTTGCTAGATGCATTAGCCCAAAACACATTCATTTTGCTATGTCATGATCATGCATCATATTGTGCATTGCATTGATTGTGTTTCCTTCTGTGTTGCCGGTATTTGTCCCCTCTCGATAGACGTGATACCGAGGATGTGATCGTTGACACTGATGAAGACTCAATGTTATCTTCAGAAGTGCCAGGCAAGCAAAACCCCCTTGTTCATTCCGATAAAATCCCACTCTCTCGCTCCTGCTCTCTTTTACTGCATTAGGACAACAACGACATATTTGATACTTGCTGCGGTAGCTGAACCCCTTTATCCTTTGCATGACCTGTCATTGCCACAGTAAATAGATGAAACCCACTAGCATGAGTAGGAGTTGTTTGAGCCCTGATGTGCCTACTCATTCATGCTTGTTTGTCATGCCTGCTACTGCTTAGAGTTGAGTCAGGTCTGATTCATCGGGGATGAATCAGAGGCGTGTGAACATGTCCTACTGTGTGTGAGTTAAGTGTGTGAACACGATTTGGTAAAGGTAGCGGTGAGAGGCCATGTAGGAGTACATGGTGGGTTGTCTCATTGCAGCCGTCCTCAGGAACTGAGTTCTGTGTTTGTGATCCATGACCAGCTACTACCACACATTGGAATGCTTAAGTGCCCCTCTCGACTTATTAATCAACATGATCTCTGTCCAGGAGTTGCAACTAGTTTCTGGTGTTTGTAGGTAGTGTTAGTAGTCTACCAAGTGGCACCCGGTACAGGTGGGCTTGGGACAGACTAGGCACAGTGGCCCGGTGTACCAAGTGGCACCCGGTTGGTGGGCTTGGGAACCCTGCACACATCGTTTGGGGCCGTGAGCGACACCCCGGCCGGATCTCCTTGCGGATGGAACCCGAATAGGCGATAAACCTGGACGAGAGACTTGTTCGGTTAGTCAGGTCGTGGCCGACTCCCTCGCCCGGCTTCCGCTTGAAGGTTGCCGAGGTACATGACGTGTACAGGGTGGTAAGTGGCGGGAGCGTGTGTGAAGAAGTACACCCCTGCAGGGTTAACATCATCTATTCGAATAGCCGGATTCCTCGGATATGGAAACGTGGACCCCTTGTACAGTTCATAGACAAGTGAAAGTGGTTACTCTAAAACACGCAAGATAAGCGTGAGTGCTATGGATGGCGTTCTCGTAGGGAGACGGGAGCGGATCCATAGTGGTGTATTGGTTGGTGAATATGTGGACTCGTGTGCGCCACTTCAAAAGAGTTACTTGCAGTCGTAGTTCAGGATAGCCACCGAGTCGAAGCTGGCTTGCTGCAGTCAAACCCTACCATCCCCTTTGTTCATAATGATGCATATGTAGATAGTTCTGATGTAAGTCTTGCTGGGTACATTTGTACTCACGTTTGCCTATTTTATGTTTTTGCAGAGAGACTTCAGTCTCACTAGTAGTTCCACGTGGACTTCGACGTTTAGCTTGATACCTCAGCTACGATCTTGTGCCCTCGGCAGGATCTGATAGATAGTCAGGCTTCTCAGCCTTTTTCATTTATAGATGTCTGTACTCAGACATGATAGCTTCCGCTTGTGCTTTGACTTGTATGCTCTGATTGTTGGGTCGTGAGACCCATGTTTGTAATGTCTCGCTCCTCGGAGCCTAATGAATAATTACTTGAGTCGTAGAGACATGTTGTGATGCCATGTTGTATTTGCACATATCGAGCATATTGTGTGTATGTTATTGAAATGCTTGGTATGTGTGGGATCTGACCATCTAGTTGTTTATCTTTAGTAGCCTCTCTTACCGGGAAATGTCTCCTAGTGTTTTCACTGAGCCATGGTAGCTTGCTACTGCTCCGGAACACTTAGGCTGGCCGGCATGTGTCCTTCTTCGTTCCTGTGTCTGTCCCTTCGGGGAAATGTCACGCTTTGAGTACCGGAGTCCTGTTAGCCCGCTACAGCCCGGTTTACCGGAGTCCTGCTAGCCCAGTGCTACAGCCCGGACCCACTTGCTGATGACCGACACGTTCGAAGCTGGGTCATGGATGCCTGTCCCTGTAAGTCTGTGCCACTTTGGGTTTACGACTAGTCATGTCAGCCCGGGCTCCTTATCATATGGATGCTAGCGACACTATCATATACGTGAGCCAAAAGGCGCAAACGGTCCCGGGCAAAGGTAAGGCGACACCCGTGGGGATACCGTGCGTGAGGCCGCAAAGTGATATGAGGTGTTACCGGCTAGATCGATGTGACATCGAGTCGGGGTCCTGACAGTAAACCTCAAAAAGTATCAAGTTAAATAAAGAGTGCTTCCAAAGAAAACATAAACCAAAATATAAAAAACTTCAAGGCTGCTGATTCGAATATGATTAGTAAACCGTTCCAAAGGGGTTAAGCTAGTATTCGAATACGATCATGTAGCCCCCAATGGCTTTGGCGTTGCGCCGATCAAGAGGGTACCAACAGTTGTGTTCTCTTTGGTTCGAATACGACCTATGTTTGAACTGGAAGCCCCCTAATAACCTTGAGAGTTTTTTAACGACTCTGATTCAAATACGATCAAAGTCGGTTCCCAAAAGGGGTTAAGCTATGATTCGAATATGATCAAGAAGCCCCCTAGTGAGCTCGGCAGTGTGCCAATCGAAAGGGTACCGACAGCTATGTTCTCTTTGGTTCGAATACAACCTATGTTTGAACAGGAAGCCCCCTAGTGATCATATTTTTTAATGGCTAGATTCGAATATGATCGTGAGCCGGACCAAACGGGTTAAGCCGGATCAAATGTGATCAGCCCCCAAGCGATCATGTTAGATGATAATAATGATGACAAATTTACCTTTGAGGTAGGAAGAAAGGATAGAGGTCCTGCTTTATTATTTATCATCATATATACATTGTCATAATATGTACATCAGGAGAGCCTATGGCTCAAGTGTTGTAAGGCCGAAGATGAGCGATATTCCACGGCCGGCGGGTCTCCTCCTCTGATTTACATGAGTCTTTTCGCTCACTAACATCAATGAGGTAATATGACCCGTTGTTCAAGTTCTTGCTGACCACAAAGGGCCCTTCCCAAAGTGGGGATAACTTGTGTGCATCAGTTTGATCCTGGATGAGCTGGAGCAGCAAATCACCTTCCTGGAAGGCCCTGGATTTAACCCGGCGGCTATGATATCAGCGCAAGTCCTGTTGATAAATCACCGAACGAGCTGCTGATAGGTCCCGCTGTTCATCCAATAGGTCAAGAGCATCCTGACGTGCCTGTTCATTGTCTGCTTCAACATAAGCCGCCACGCGAGGCGAGTCATGACGGATGTCACTAGGGAAAACCGCCTCTGCTCCGTAGACCATGAAGAAAGGCGTATAACCCGTAGATCGGTTGGGAGTAGTTTTGATGCTCCATAACACAGAAGGTAACTCCTCAACCCAGCAAGCCGGCGTCCGCTGCAGGGTGACAAAAAGCCAGGGCTTGATCCCTTTTAAGATCTCCTGATTGGCTCTTTCGGCTTGAGCGTTGGACTGGGGGTGAGCAACTGATGAAACATCAAGCCGAATATGCTCACATTGACAAAATTCTTCCATGGCGCCTTTAGATAGATTAGTACCATTGTCAGTTATAATGTTGTGTGGAAAGCCGAAGTGGAATATCACCTTCTTCATGAATTGAACCGCCGTAGCTCCATCACACTTACTGACTGGCTTTGCCTCAACCCACTTTGTAAATTTATCAATTGCCACCAAGAGGTGGGTCTTTTTATCTTTGGACCTTTTAAAAGGCCCAACCATGTCAAGTCCCCAGACTGCGAATGGCCATGTAATTGGAATCATCCTCAATTCTTGAGTCGGCACATGAGCCCGTCTTGAGAACTTCTGACAGCCATCACATTTACTGACCAAGTCCTCTGCATCAGCATGAGCCGTCAGCCAATAGAATCCATGACGGAAATCCCTAGCCACGAGGGATTTTGACCTGGCGTGATGACCACAATCCCCTTCATGAATCTCACGAAGTATTTCTTGGCCTTCTTCAGGAGAGACGCAACATTGAAACGCCCCTGTAACACTGCCATGATGCAACTCGCCACTGACAATCGTCATAGACTTAGACCGTCGGGTTATCTGCCTGGCCAAGGTTTCATCCTCAGGCGATTCTCCCCGGGTCATGTAAGCCAGATATGGCACCGGCCAGTCTGGAATGACATGAAGAGCCGCCACCAATTGTGCTTCAGGGTCAGGGATAGCCAAGTCCTCTTCTATGGGTAGCCTGACAGAAGGGTTATGCAGAATATCCAAGAAAGTATTAGGCGGTACCGGCTTACACTGAGACCCCAGCCGGCTTAAAGCATCAGCCGCCTCGTTCTTTCGGCGGTCAATGTGCTCCACTTGATAACCCTTGAAGTGTCTAGCAGTTGAATCAACTTCACAGCGATAAGCCGCCATGAGAGGATCCTTAGAATCCCACTTGCCTGATACCTGCTGAGTCACCAGATTTGAGTCGCCGAAACACCTTACCTGGCTTAAGCTCATCTCCTTAGCCATCCGGAGACCATGGAGTAAGGCTTCGTACTCAGCTGCATTGTTAGTACACGGAAACATCAACCATAGCACATAACAAAATTTGTCACCTCGAGGGGAAGCTAAAACAACTCCAGCCCCCGAGCCCTCCAATTGCCTAGACCCGTCAAAGTGAATAGTCCAATATGTGTTGTCCGGCTTTTCTTCAGGTATCTGCAGCTCTGTCCAATCGTTGATGAAATCCACTAGCGCTTGAGATTTAATAGCAGTGTGCGGCACATATCTTAACCCATGAGGCCCAAGCTCAATGGCCCACTTGGCGACTCGTCCTGTGGCTTCTTTGTTTTGAATGATATCCCCCAAAGGAGCAGAACTGACCATAGTGATGGGGTGGCCCAGGAAGTATTGCTTAAGCTTCCGGCTTGCCATGAACACCCCATAAACGAGCTTCTGCCAATGCGGATACCGTTGCTTGGACTCAATCAACACCTCGCTGATTTAGTAAACCGACCGTTGGACCAGGTGTTCCTTGCCAGAGTCCTTGCGTTCCACCACGATGGCTACGTTGACGACACTTTTGTTAGCAGCCACATATAATAACAAGGGCTCCTTGTCAATGGGAGCAGCAAGAACTGGCGGCTCGGCCAGCTGTTTCTTCAGATCTTCAAAAGCAGCGTTGGCAACATCACTCTAGATGAAGTTATCTCTCTTCTTCATCATTTGATACAGTGGTGTGGACTTCTCACCTAACCGGCTTAAAGCAGCGATACGACCCGCCAAACGCTGAACATCATTGACACATGCTGGTTTGGCCAGAGAGGTGATGGCCTTGATCTTCTCCGGGTTAGCTTTGATGCCCCTGTTAGAAACCAGAAAACCGAAGAGCTTCCCTGCAGGCACACCAAAAACACACTTGGCCGGGTTAAGCATCATCTTGTAAGTCCGAAGATTGTCAAAGGTTTCTTTGAGATCATCGATCAAGGTCTCCTTATCTCTGGATTTCACCACTATGTCATCCACATAAGCATGAACATTGCGCCCAATTTGATTATGAAGACAATTCTGTCCACATCGCTGATAAGTCGCCTGTGCACTCTTGAGCCCAAAAGGCATTGATACATAGCAGAAGGCTCCAAACGGACTAATGAACGCCATCTTCTCCTTGTCCTTAACTGCCATCTTGATCTGATGATAACCAGAGTAAGCATCCAAAAAACTCAAACGCTCACAACCCACCGTAACATCAATGATTTGATCAATACGAGGGAGAGTAAAAGGATCAGCTGGACAAGCTTTGTTCAAATCCGTGTAATCCACACACATACGCCAAGTGCCGTTTTTCTTAAGCACAAGCACCGGGTTAGCCAACCACTCTGGATGAAAAACTTCAATGATGAACCCAGCGGCTAAGAGCCGGGCCACCTCCTCACCAATGGTCTTCCACCTCTCCTCATTAAACCGCCAAAGAAATTGCTTGACTGGCTTAAACTTTGGATCGATATTAAGAGTGTGCTCAGCGAGCTCTCACGGTACACCTGGCATGTCAGAAGGTTTCCATGCAAAGATGTCCCGGTTCTCATGGATGAACTCGATGAGCGCGCCTTCCTATTTGGGATCCAAATTAGCACTGATACTGACCTGCTTGGATGAGTCGTCTAGAACAAAGTCAACTAGCTTAGTATCATCGGCCGACTTAAACTTCATCACCGGCTCATGCTGTGTGGTTGGCTTCTTCAAAGATGTCATATCCGCCGGATCAACATTATCCTTGTATAATTTCAACTCTTCTGTTGCACAGACTGACTCAACATAAGCCGCGTCACCTTCTTCACATTCCAAGGCTACCTTCCGGCTTCCATGCATCGTAATGGTTCCCTTATGACCCGGCATCTTGAGCTGCAAATACACATAACACGGCCGTGCCATGAACTTGGCATAAGCCGGCCGCCCAAACAGAGCATGATATGGGCTCTTGATCTTGACTACATCAAACATCAGTTTCTCAGCCCGGGAGTCATATTCATCCCCAAAGGCCACCTCGAATTCGATTTTACCGACTGGATATGTCGATTTACCGGGCACGACGCCATGGAAGACAGTGTTGGACTGTTTAAGGCTTTTATCAGTTAACCCCATGTGACAGAAGGTCTCATAATTGAGGATGTTGATGCTGCTGCCTCCATCCATGAGTACCTTGGTGAATTTATATCCACCCACCTGAGGGGCCACCACCAAAGCTAAGTGACCCGGATTATCAACCCGGGGAGGGTGATCTTCTCTACTCCATATAATAGCCTGCTCAGACCATCTCAAATAATGAGGAATTGCCGGTTCAACAACATTCACAGTCCTCTGATGAAGCTTCTGGTCTTGTTTGCATAAACTGGTGGTAAACACATGATATTACCCACTATTCAGCTGCTTTGGGTTGCTTTGGTATCCACCTTGCTGCTGTTGCTTGATACGTCCATTTAGCATCATGCTTTTATATCAATATTTATTGCATTATGGGCTGTTATTACACATTATATATCAATACTTATGGCTATTCTCTCTTATTTTATAAGGTTTACCATGAAGAGGGGGAATGCCGACAGCTGAAATTCTGGTTAGAAAAGGAGCAAACGTTGAAAACCTATTCTGCACTGCTCCAAAAGACCTGAAACTCCACGAAACTTATTTTTGGAATTAATAAGAATTATTGAGCGTAAGAAACACCTCAGGGGGCCCACACCCTGGCCAGGAGGGTGGGGGGCGCGCCCAACCCTACTAGGCGCGCCCCCTGTCTCCTGGGCCCCATGTTGGCCCTCCAGTGTCCATCTTCTGCTATATGAAGGCTTTTACCCTGGAAAAAATCGTGGGCAAGCTTACGGGACGAAACTCCGCCGCCACAAGGCGGAACCTTGGCGGAACCAATCTAGAGCTCCGGCAGAGCTGTTCTGCCGGGGATACTTCCCTCCGGGAGGGGGAAATCATCACCATCGTCATCACCAACGATCCTCCCATCGAGAGAGGGTCAATCTCCATCAACATCTTCACCAGCACCATCTCCTCTCAAACCCTAGTTCATCTCTTGTATCCAATCTTGTATCCAAAACCACAAATTGGTACCTGTGGGTTTCTAGTAGTGTGATTACTCCTTGTAGTTGATGCTTATTGGTTTACTTGGTGGAAGATCATATGTTCAGATCCTTAATGCATATTATTACTCCTCTGATTATGAACATGAACATGCTTTGTGAGTAGTTACGTTTGTTCCTGAGGACATGGGTGTAGTCTTGCTATTAGTAGTCATGTGAATTTGGTATTCGTCCGATATTTTGATGAGATGTATGTTGTCTTTCCTCTAGTGGTGTTATGTGAATGTCGACTACATGACACTTCACCATTATTTGGGCCTAGAGGAAGGCATTGGGAAGTAATAAGTAGATGATGGGTTGCTAGAGTGACAGAAGCTTAAACCCTAGTTTATGCGTTGCTTCGTAAGGGGCTGATTTGGATCCATATGTTTAATGTTGTGGTTAGGTTTACCTTAATACTTCTTTTGTAGTTGCGGATTCTTGCAATAGGGGTTAATCATAAGTGGGATGCTTGTCCAAGTAAGCGCAGTACCCAAGCACTGGTCCCACATATCAAATTATCAAAGTACCGAACGCGAATCATATGAGCGTGATGAAAACTAGCTTGGCGATAATTCCCATGTGTCCTCGGGAGCTCTTTTCTCATTATAAGAAATTGTCCAGGCTTATCCTTTGCTACAAAAAGGACGGGGCCACCTTTCTGCACTTTATTTACTTTCATTGCTTGTTACTCGTTACAATTTATCTTATCACAAAACTATCTGTTACCTACAATTTCAGTGCTTGCAGAGAAAACCTTACTGAAAACCGCTTATCATTTCCTTCTGCTCCTCGTTGGGTTCGACACTCATACTTATCGAAAGGACTACGATAGATCCCCTACACTTGTGGGTCATCAAGAATCTTTTCTGGCGCCGTTGCCGGGGAGTGTAGCGCTTCTATTGAGTGGAACTTGGTAAGGAAACATTTATATAGTGTGCTGAAATTTTATGTTACTTGTCACTATGGAAACTAATCATTTGAGGGGCTTGTTTGGTGCATCTTCGCCCCGACCAGTAGAGCAAAGAGTTGCTCATCAACCTTCTGAACCTACTGAAAATGTTTACTTTGAGATTCCTTCGGGTATGATAGAGAAACTGCTAGCTAATCTATTTGCAGGAGATGGAACATTGCATCCCGATTTACACCTTATCTTTGTCGATGAAGTTTGTGGATTATTTAAGCTTGCATGTATTCCCGATGATGTTGTCAAAAGGAAGGTCTTCCCTTTATTTTTGAAGGGAGATGCATTGACATGGTATAGGCTATGTGATGATACGGGATCTTGGAATTATAAATGTTTGAAGTTGGAATTTCACCAGAAGTTCTATCCTATGCATCTTGTTCATCGTGATCGTAATTACATATATAATTTCTGGCCTCGCGAAGGAGAAAGCATCGCTCAAGCTTGGGGGAGGCTTAAGTCAATGTTATATTCATGCCCCAATCATGACCTCTCCAGAGAAATGATTATTCAAAATTTTTATGCTCGTCTTTCTCTCAATGATCGCAACATGCTCGATACTTCCTATGCTGGTTCTTGTATGCTCAAGACTATTGAATTCAAATGGGACTTATTGGAAAGAATTAAATGCAACTCTGAAGATTGGGGTTCCGACGATGGTAAGGAGTCAGGTATGACACCTATGTTTGATTGTGTTAAATCTTTTATGGATACCGATGCCTTTCGTGGATTTAGCGCTAAATATGGACTTGACTCTGAGATAGTAGCTTCTTTCTGTAAATCTTTTGTTACTCACATCGATCTCCCTAAGGAGAAGTGGTTTAAATATAATCCTCCCGTTGAAGTAAAAGTAGTTGCACCTATTACAGTTGAAGCAAAGACTGTTACCTATAGTGATCCTATTGTTCCTACTACTTATGTTGAGAAACCCCCTTTTCCTGTTAGAATAAAGGATCATGCTAAAACTTCAACTGTTGTTCGTAAGAGTAATACTAGGACTTATACACCTCCTGAGCAAATCAAAGTTGAACCTAGTATTGCCATGGTTAAAGATCTCTTGGATGATAATTTAGATGGGCATGTTATTTACTTCTGTGGTGAAACTGCTAATATTTTTAAACTAGATGCTAAAATACATAGACCTATTGTAGGCACGCCTGTTATTTCTGTTAAAATAGGAGATCATTGTTATCATGGCTTATGTGATATGGGTGCTAGTGCTAGCGCAATACCCTATGATTTATATAAAGAAATTATGCATGACATTGCACCCGTTGAATTGGAAGGTATTGATATTACTATTAAGCTTGCCAATAGAGATACTATTTCACCAGTTGGGATTGTTAGAGATGTCGATGTCTTGTGTGGGAAGGTTAAATATCCTGTTGATTTTCTTGTTCTTAGTTCCCCACAAGATGACTTTTGTCCCATTATTTTCGGTAGACTCTTCTTGAATACAGTTAATGCTAAGATTGATTGTGAAAAGGATAATGTTGAAATTGGCTTAGGGGATATGAAACATGAATTTAATTTTGCTAAATTTCGTAGAGAACCTCGTGATAGAGAATCTTCTAGCAAGGATGAGATTATTGGTCTTGCTCCTATTGCCATGCCTCCTACTGATCCATTAGAACAATATTTGCTAGACCATGAAAATGATATGTTTATGAAAGAAAGAAGGGAAATAGATGAAGTGTTCCTTAAACAGGAACCAATTTTGAAACATAACCTTCTCGTTGACATTCTAGGGGATCCTCCTCCACCCAAGGGTGATCCCGTGTTTGAGCTTAAACCATTACCTGATAATCTTAAATATATATGCTTATCTTGATGAAAAGAAAATATATCCTGTTATTATTAGTGCTAACCTTTCAGAGCAAGAAGAAGAAAGATTATCGAAAACTCTGAAGAAGCACCGAGATGCTATTGGATATACTCTGGATGATCTTAAGGGCATTAGTCCCACTCTATGCCAACACAAAATAAATGTGGAGAAAGACACCAAACCGGTTAGAGATCCTCAACGACGACTGAATCCCAAGATGAAAGAAGTGGTAAGAAAGGAGATACTAAAGCTCCTTGAGGCAGGTATAATTTATGACGTTGCTGATAGTGAATGGGTAAGCCCTGTCCATTGTGGTCCTAAAAAGGGAGGTGTTACTGTTGTTCCTAATGATGAAGATGAATTGATCCCGCAAAGAATTATTATAGGTTATATGATGGTAATTGATTTCCATTAATTAAACAAAGCTACTAAGAAAGATCATTACCCTTTACCTTTTATTGATCAAATGCTAGAAAGACTATCCAAACACACACATTTCTGCTTTCTAGATGGTTATTCTAGTTTCTCTCAAATACGTGTGTCAGCGAAGGATCAATCAAAAACTACTTTTACTTTCCCTTTCGGTACTTTTGCTTATAGACTTTGGTTTATGCAATGCACCTGCTACCTTTCAAAGATGCATGATGGCTATATTATCTGATTTTTGTGAAAAGATTTCTGAGGTATTCATGGATGACTTCTCAGTCTATGGATCTTCTTTTGATGATTACTTGAGCAACCTTGATCGAGTTTTGCAGAGATGTGAAGACACTAGTCTCATCTTGAATTGGGAAAAGTGCCACTTTATGGTTAATGAAGGCATTGTATTGGGGCACAAAATCTCAGAGAGAGGTATTGAAGTTGATAAAGCTAAAGTTGATTCTATTGAAAAGATGCCATGTCCCAAGGACATAAATGGTATAAGAAGTTTCCTTGGTCATGACGGTTTTTATAGGAGGTTCGTTAAGGACTTCTGTAAAATCTCTAGGCCTCTGACTAATTTATTGCAAAAAGATATTCCTTTTGTCTTTGATGATGATTGTGTAGAAGCATTTGAAATACTTAAGAAAGCTTTGATCACTGCACCTATTGTTCAGCCACCTGATTGGAATTTACCTTTTGAAATTATGTGTGATGCTAGTGATTATGATATAGGCGTTGTTCTAGGGCAAAGAGTCAATAAGAAATTGAATGTTATCCAGTATGCTAGTAAGACTCTTGATACTGCCCAGAGGAATTATGCTACTACTGAAAAAGAATTCTTAGCAGTTGTGTTTGCATTTTATAAGTTTAGACCTTATATTGTTGATTCCAAAGTTACTATTCACACTGATCATGCTGCTATTAAATATCTTGTGGAAAAGAAAGATGCTAAGCCTAGACTCATTAGATGGGTTCTCTTGCTCCAAGAATTTGATTTGCATATTATTGATAGAAAGGGAGCTGAGAACGCCGTTGCAGACAACTTTTCTAGGTAAGAGAATGTTCTTGATGACCCACTGCCTATTGATGATAGCTTTCCTGATGAACAATTAGTGGTCATTAATGCTTCTCGTACTGCTCCTTGGTATGTTGATTATGCTAATTACATTGTTGCTAAATTTATACCACCTAATTTCACATACCAACAAAAGAAAAAAAATGATGATTTAAGATATTACTTCTGGGATGACCCACACCTTTATAAAGAAGGAGCAGATGGTGTTATTAGACGTTGTGCACCTGAGCATGAACAGGAACAGATCCTACGCAAGTGTCACTCCGAATCATATGGAGGACACCACGCTGGAGATAGAACTGCACATAAGGTATTGCAATCCGGTTTTTATTGGCCTACTCTCTTCAAAGATGCTCATAAGTTTGTCTTGTATTGTGATGAATGTCAAAGAATTGGTAACATTAGTAGATGTCAAGAAATGCCTATGAATTATTCTCTTGTTATTGAACCGTTTGATGTTTGGGGCTTTGATTATATGGGACCTTTTCCTGCCTCTAATGGTTACACACATATTTTTAGTTGCTGTTGATTACGCTACTAAGTGGGTAGAAGCTATTCCAACTAGTAGTGCTGATCATAACACTTCTATTAAAATGATTAAAGAAGTTATTTTTCTGAGGTTTCGAGTCCCTAGATATCTTATGACTGATGGTGGTTCACATTTTATTCATGGTGCTTTCCGTAAGATGCTTGCTAAGTATGATGTTAATCGTAGAATCGCATCTCCTTATCACCCGCAGTCTAGTGGTCAAGTAGAGTTGAGCAATAGAGAGCTCAAATTAATTTTGCAAAAGACTGTGAATAGATCTAGAAAGAATTGGTCCATAAAACTTGATGATGCATTATGGGCTTATAGAACTACATACAAAAATCCTATGGGCATGTCTCCATATAAGATGGTTTATGGAAAAGCTTGTCATTTACCTCTAGAACTTGAACATAAAGCATATTGGGCTATCAAAGAGCTCAACTATGACTTCAAACTTGTCCATGAGAAGAGGTTGTTTGATATTAGCTCACTTGATGAATGGAGAACCCAAGCCTATGAGAATGCCAAGCTATTCAAAGAAAAAGTCAAACGCTGGCATGACAAAAGGATACAAAAGCGTGAGTTTAACGTAGGTGATTATGTGTTATTATTCAACTCTCGTTTAAGATTTTTTGCAGGAAAACTTCTCTCTAAATGGGAAGGTCCTTACGTTATCGAGGAGGTCTATCGTTCTGGTGCCATAAAAATCAACAACTTCGAAGGCACAAGTCCGAGGGTGGTGAACGGTCAAAGAATTAAACATTATATCTCAGGTAATCCTATCAATGTTGAAACTAATATTATTGAAACCGTAACCCCCGAGGAATACATAAGGGACACTTTCCAGAATGTTCCAGACTCCGAAAAGGAATAGGTATGTGGTACGGTAAGTAAACCGACTCCAAAACAATTCTAATGGCAATTTTTATCAGTTTTGGAATATTTAAGAATTTTAGAAAGAAAGAAGTAGTCCGGGAAGGACACGAGGCCTCCACGAGGGTGGAGGGCGCGCCAACCCTTACTAGGCGTGCCCCCCTGTCTCGTGGCCACCTCGTGTGCCTCCCGGACTCCGTTTTCTTGCACGTTACGTATTTTGGTATGTAAAAATTCATTATATAAACTATCGAAAGTTTTGACCACCGTATCACGCAAATATACTCTGTTTTCATTTTGAGCTGTTTTCTGTTACAGATCTAGAGCATCATGGCATCTCCAAGCGCTCCCAAGGACAAGTTTTTCGAGAGGGTTATCAACCCCTATCTCGCAGAGGTGCTGCAACACCCTCAAACCATTGAGATGCGTGAGGTGGTGCTGCACATCCGCGATGTGGAGGGACCAAGGCGTACCGGAAGCATGGAGACAAAGCTCGAAGCTGTGGAGCAGCAAGTCTTCAAGTGCCAAGGGATGGTGGTGCGTGGACTCAACGCCAACCAGATGATGATCACTGAGTTAATCAACAACCACAAGCTAGATACCAAAGTCATTGGGGAAACCCTCTTCAAGCTTCGAGAGAAAATCGAGCACCTCCAAGCCCAGATCTATGACCTACAAAACCAGAACTGTGAGTATGAATATAGATTCAAGAGGATGAGTTTGGCTGCAGATTTAAGGATCCCGTAGACTCGATCATCCTTCTATGATGGTGAGCCTATGCCTTGGAAGATGGACGACAAGCCAACATCATCAACAACTCCTACTTCACCACCTCCGAGGACATAATCACATGGGTATGGGCACTCCCCTTGGCAACTGCCAAGCTTGGGGGAGGTGCCCCGGTATCGTATCATCATCACACTCTTACCTTTACCGTTTTATTTAGTTCGGTCCTTTTAGTAGTATCTTGATCTAGTAGATTGAAGTTTTGATATCAAGTAGTTTTGAGTTTTGCTTTGTGATCTCTTTATGTAATCGAGTCCGTGAGCTATCTATAATAAAGATTAGTGTTGAGTGAAGGGCTTTGCTATCTTGCTATGATCTTGAGAAAGTAGAAAGAATAAAAGAGTTCATATTGATCTTATGGATAGTAATGACTTCACACATAGAAAGTATGAGGCATAAAAGTTGTTGAGAGTTGATAAACGTAGTTTTGGTCATCATTGCAATTAATAGGAAGTAATAAGGAAAGAGAGGTTTCACATACAAATATATTATCTTGGACATCTTTTATGATTGGGAGCACTCATTAAGTATGACATGCTAAAAGAGTTGACGTTGGACAAGGAAGACAACGTAATGGTTTATGTTTTCTCACATCTCAGTTAAAGTATATTGTCATTGATCTTCCCAACATGTTGAGCTTGCCTTTCCCCCTCATGCTAGCCAAATTCCCAGCACCAAGTAGAGATACTACTTGTGCTTCCAAATATCCTTAAACCCAGTTTTGCCATGAGACTCTACCATATCTACCTATGGATTGAGTAAGATCCTTCAAGTAAGTTGTCATCGGTGCAGGCAATAAAAATTGCTTTCTAAATATGCATGACTTATTAGTGTGGAGAAAATAAGCTTTATACGATCTTGTTATGGAAGCAATAAAAGCGATGGACTGCATAATAAAGGTCCATATACAAGTGGCAATATAAAGTGACGTTCTTTCGTACTAAGATTTTGTGTATCCAACCCTAAAAGCGCATGACAACCTCTGCTTCCCTCTGCGAAGGGCGTATCTTTTACTTTATGTTTTTACTTTATGCTTGAGTCAAGGGGATCTCCACCTTTCCCTTTTTCATTTTTATCCTTTGGCAAGCTCCTCGTGTTTGAAAGATCATGATATATATATATATATATATATATATATATATATATAGACACACACACACACACATATATATATATATATATCCAATTGGGTGTAAGTTAGCATGGACTATAATTGTTGACATCACCTAAAGGTGAATACGTTGGGAGGCAACACAATAAGCCCCTATCTTTCTCAGTGTCCGGCTGAAACTCCATAACCACAAGTATTGCGTGAGTGCTAGCAATTGTAGAAGACTACATGATAGTTGAGTATGTGGACTTGCTGAAAAGCTCTATTCTTGACTCTTTTTGATGTTACGATAAATTGCAATTGCTTCAGTGACTGAGATTATAGTTTGTTAGCTTTCAATGAAGTTTCTGAACCATACTTGACATTGTGAATTGATTGTTACTTGAACATAAGAAGTCATATGAAAAAAAAATCTATTTATGTTGATGTTATAAGAATAATCATGATGCCCTCTTGTCTGTATTTTATTTTTATCGACACCTCTATCTCCAAACATGTGGACATATTTTTCAATTTCGGCTTCCGGTTGAGGACAAGCGAGGTCTAAGCTTGGGGGAGTTGATACGTCCATTTTGCATCCTACTTTTATAACAATATTTATTGCATTATGGGCTGTTATTACACATTATATATCAATACTTATGGCCATTCTCTCTTATTTTATAAGGTTTACCATGAAGATGGGGAATGCCGGCAGCTGGAATTCTGGCTGGAAAAGGAGCAAACATTAAAAACCTATTCTGCACTGCTCCAAAAGACCTGAAACTCCACGAAACTTATTTTTGGAATTAAAAATAATAATTGAGAGTAAGAAACACCTCAGGGGGCCCACACCCCTAGCCAAAAGGGTGGGGGGCGCGCCCACCCCTACTGGGGGCGCCCCCCTGTCTCCTGGGCCCCCTGTTGGCCCTCTGGTGTCCATCTTCTGCTATATGAAGGATTTTACCCTGGAAAAAATCGTGGGAAAGCTTACGGGACAAAACTCCGCCACCACGAGGCGGAACCTTGGCGGAACCAATCTAGAGCTCCGGCAGAGCTGTTCTGCCGGGTATAGTTCCCTCCGGGAGGGGAAATTATCACCATCGTCATCACCAACGATCCTCCCATCGGGAGAGGGTCAATCTCCATCAACATCTTCACCAACACCATCTCCTCTCAAACACTAGTTCATCTCTTGTATCCAATCTTGTATCCAAAACCACAAATTGGTACCTGTGGGTTGCTAGTAGTATTGATTGCTCCTTGTATTACATGCTTATTGGTTTACTTGGTGGAAGATCATATGTCAGATCCTTAATGCATATTATTACTCCTCTGATTATGAACATGAATACGCCTTATGAGTAGTTATGTTTGTTCCTGAGGACATGGGTGAAGTCTTGCTATTAGTAGTCATGTGAATTTGGTATTCGTTCGATATTTTGATGAGATGTATGTTATCTTTCCTCTAGTGGTGTTATGTGAACGTCGACTACATGACACTTCACCATTATTTGGGCCTAGAGGAAGGCATTGGGAAGTAATAAGTAGATGATGAGTTTCTAGAGTGACAGAAGCTTAAACCCTAGTTTATGCGTTGCTTCGTAAGGGGCGGATTTGGATCCATATGTTTAATGTTCTGGTTAGGTTTACCTTAATACTTCTTTTGTAGTTGCGGATGCTTGCAATAGGGGTTAATCATAAGTGGGATGCTTGTCCAAGTAAGGGAAGTACCCAAGCATCGGTCCACCCACATATCAAATTATCAAAGTACCGAACGCGAATCATATGAGCGTGATGAAAACTAGCTTGGCGATAATTCCCATGTGTCCTCGGGAGCTCTTTTCTCATTATAAGAAATTGTCCAGGCTTATCCTTTGCTACAAAAAGGATTGGGCCACCTTGCTGCACTTTATTTACTTTCATTGCTTGTTACTCGTTACAATTTATCTTATCACAAAACTATCTGTTACCTACAATTTCAGTGCTTGCAGAGAAAACCTAACTAAAAACCGCTTATCATTTCCTTCTGCTCTTTGTTGGGTTCGACACTCTTACTTATCGATAGGACTACAATAGATCACCTACACTTGTGCATCATAATTGCTGACCACTCTGGCCAGATTGCTGGTTATATCCACCTTGACTGCCTTGAGAATTTTGAAAATTGGGATTTGAACTGCCGCCCGGGCCATGAAAATTGCCGCCTCCTGAGCCGCCGCCCTGCCCATTGTTACCATCAAACATGTTGGAATTCTTGAAGGCCTTCGTGATCGTACAGTCCTTCCATAGATGGGTAGCCGGCTTCTGCTGAGTGTCGTGCCTCGGACAGGGCTCGTTCAATAATTGATCAAGTGTGGGGCCTGACCGACCTGACCGGGGAGGTGGCCTCCCCTTACGCCATTGGTTGTTACCCTGCGCACTAGTGTTAGCCACAAAATCCAAACTACCGTCAGCCTTACGTTTATTACCTCCTTGATTTGTCGGGTTGTGCTGAGGGCCCTTGCCGTCACCGTCCTTCTTTCCCTTCCCTGTCTTGTCATCATCAGACTCGGGATCCTTGGTACTATCAGAGTCGGCGTACTTGACCAGAGCCGCCATTAGCGTACCCATATCATTACAATCGCGCTTGAGCCGCTCCAGCTTTTCTTTCGGAAGTAAAAAACGGCAATTTTTCTCCAACATTAAGACTACAGAGCCGGCATCGATCTTATCAGATGAATGTATTATGGCCTTAATCCGGCACACCCAATGGGTTGTAGATTCGCCCTCCTCTTGCTTGCAATTCATCAAATCCACAATTGACATGGGCTGCTTGCAAGTATCCTTAAAATTCTGGATGAACTGGGCTTTTAACTCCGCCCATGAACTGATCGAATTAGGTGGCATGCCTTTCAACCAAGTGCGGGCGGTCCCATCCACCATCATGGTAAAGTACTTGGCCATCGCGGCATCACTAACCTCCAATAATTCCATCGCCATCTCGTAACTTTCAATCCATGCTCCGGGCTGTAAGTCGGCCGTGTAGTTCGACACCTTCCTAGGTCCCTTGAAATCCATGGGCAAGCGCTCGTTACGTAGAGCCGACACTAGACAGGGGACACCATCGGTCCTGGTGGCCACACCTTCTTTGATAGAAGTCGTTGGATAAACCGGATACGACTGGTAAGCCGTTAGCTGAGCCGCCCGCTGAGCCGCCGCTTGTTCAGCCTCTTGACGTATTCTGTCTTGATCTACCAAGTTAAAGGCCTCATGGCGCGCCGGGTCATGCCCACCTTGCTGATTAAGGCGCCGGACGTTGCTTGAAACGTCCACTGAATCCATGTGCCTGCTATAACTCGGGCTTCGGCTTGGGCGAGGAGTTGAATGGATCCTATCCCGGCTGTATGAGTATGCCTCTTGTTGTGCTAAGGCCGTCTGAAGAAGCTCTCTGACCCGGCGGGTTTCAACCGCCGCCGGAGAGTTGCCATCAATTGGGAGAGCCGCCAGCTGTGCCGTCGCCGCTATCATGTTCTCCAACGGGTTAGAATAGTGACCCGGAGGTGTTGGTACATACTGAGGTGGAGCCGTGTTTACGCGGGGAGGTCCCATCACCTGCGGCTGAACCGGCGCCCCGTCCCCGGGTGTTGCAACACGGGCTGCCCCCTTATGTGGGGAGAGCCTCGGCGGGTTGCTGGGCCCTGCACCAGGTGTATGAAAGAGGTTTCGAGGATCATAAACCGGAGGGAGTCGAGACTAAGTCTTCTGATGTCTCCTTCTCATGACCTTGTTAGATGCGTTATGATCTTGCGTGAGCCGGAAAGTTTGTGCCTGAATCCGCTGAGCCTGAACGTCCAGAGCCGCCTGCGCTTTGCGGTTATCCTGACATCTTCTGCTGCTAGGTCTTCCTTAGCCTGCACCATATCTAATTTTAACTGTGCCACTTCCGCATCATGATGAGCTTGATCCGCCGGGTTGACCACGACGGTTAACAGAGTTGTCAACTTATATGTGAGATCAATCAACACCTGAGCTGGCGAGCGCACAGGGCCTCCTGCTCTGGCTGCTGCTAACCTGGAGGTCATGGCTGCCGCAGTTGTGGAGTCTTGGATAGGTTGTGTGCCGTCCATGAAGATCCCAACCCTGCTGGGCGGCTCGAAGCAATCCGGAATACTGCTACCATCGGAACAGCCCCCAAGCCCGCCATCCTGTAGTTGATACAACGAATCTGCCTCACCTGTAGATGACCCGCCATCAGAGTGGACGGCCGTCTCACCGCCAGATGCAGATCCTTCAGAGAGCCCTTCATGGATGCATCTTACGAAGGCACACTTTACGGCAGGCGGAGCCCGGGCGGGTCTCGCACGCTGAGCCGTCTCGATGAGGTCGGTGTAGATGTCCGGCTCAGGGCCCGGCTCACCGATCTTGCCGATGAAGACATGAATTCCACCGAAGGGGACCCGGTACCCATACTCAATTGAGCCGGCGTCGGGGCCCCAGCCTACGTCGTTGATGTAGAGCTTTCCGCAACGACTCTTGGTCATCCGGCCCACAACGTATCCCTTGAGCCCTTCGAAGCTGCCCTTCAAGAACTCAAATCCACCGTGCGCTGGCCCCACGGTGGGTGCAAACTGTCGTGGAATTGTCACGGCAGATGTCCTAGCGAAAGGACTTAGTCGTGGAGCCATAACAACTAGGAAGCTTAAAGGGGTTATTTGGGACAAAGGACACGAGGTTTATACTGGTTCGCCCCCTTACGGTGAAGGTAAAAGCCTATGATCCAGTTTTGAGAGGGATTGCTTATGTCTCGATAACCAGTGAGCGAATCACTGACCTAGCTCTCGAGTTGATGTTACTTGCCCTGAACCGTCGCCGGGTCGTCCCTTTATATATAGAGGTCGATGCCCAGCGGCTCTACAGATTCCCGGCTGGCTCATAAACAGTGTCCGTCTCGGTCTCTTTACTATTCTTGCCTTACAATACAAGTCGCATACATAGCGGTTTATGACTACGGGCCTTAAGTCGCCTCTGGGCCATGGGACTTTAACTAAACCGCCATCCATAACCCGGGTCTTGGGCTTCAAGAATATTTGCAACTATAACCAGCCCCTCCTGGGAGGGTCATACCAATAGTTATATCCCCAACACACTGCCAAAACAATGGGCCATGTGTTCCATCTTGGTGCAGTAGTTCGTTTCGCTGCCCCTCGTGAGAAGTTAAGACCAGATATTCCACCCGCAGGTCTGTTTCATTCAGAAGTCATCCACTGGGTCCGTCGCTCGGTTGGGCCTCAGCTTGGATCTTGTGCCCGTGCCCTAGATGTTGGAAACGTGGTACGCTGCGCTAGTGCCAAATAAAATATTCTACCGCGCACCCAAGATCATGCTGCTGGAAATAGATTACGAGATCAGGTTTACCACTAGACGCGCAGTCACCGCAATGGATGTAGAGTTGGTGATGTGTGTAGTCGATCTCTCGGCCCGTCTCCTCCTCTTGTTGCCGATCACCCGCGAACGGTGATCTCCCGCGAATGGCGCCTCGCGGTTCTCTCGAATGGTTCGTCCAAGCACCGCAGATGCGATGCCTCCAAGGTATCCACACATTTAGGGTGCAGCGGCGGGCGGCGGACTAGTAGGTCCGGTCGCATGTCATGGGCGTAGGGAGTGGCGACGGCTATCGAGGGTTGTAAAGATTAACCCTAAGTGGTGCGCCCACTCCCCTTTATATAGACCTCCAAGGTGGGCTCAACACTTGAGCCCACTAGGAGTTTGCGTCCATTTTCACTCGGATCCAATCTGTACGGGCTGCAACCCCTTAAGTGTGCGACCCTATAGTTTCACATACAGATGGGCACGACCATAGTCGATAGTTAGTAGCGGCTCCTAGTAGAACATGCCAATTCCCTTGTGTGAGTAAAGTCATTTGACGAACCTCAACAATGTGTCATATGCATCATTCCTTTTGCCTCATGATATTTGTTTTTTTTGAAGGTTAAGACAGTAGGAAAGGTTCCTACTACATTTTAAATATAAATAACCAAAATAACAGTTACATGGTGGTATTTACAAGGGAGTGTGTGTGTGTGTGGGGGGGGGGTTGTTAGATGCAACACACAACCCTAGCTATGCTGAGGCAGATTTTGCAAGAAGGAAGAGACAACATGTGTCTTGTCACTAGGTAGTCTATACCTAATATTGCCAAAGTCCTCCTTGAATCTAGTGAACCAAGAAGAAACAGAGGGCATCACATACCTAATATTGCCAAAGTCCTCACGATATTTGTTGTTGAGCTCAAGGCGAGTACTTGGCACCCTTGTGATAGCTCGACATCTCTTCTCAAAACCGTGATACAGATTCTCGAACTGGGTTAACACTTAACCCAAGTCGCATGGCCATGCTTTCCGAATCTAATCACTCGAGAGGGCCCAGAGAATATCTCTCCAAATAGAAGGGGAAAATCCCATCTTGGCCAACCATGTCTCGTGGCATGTTTCACGACTCACCCGAAAGCTAAATTTATAACTACCCAGTTACTGAGTAGCGTTTGATAGACCCTAAGTGAGTCGATGCCCCTCTAGAGAACAAGCGAGGACCTCAGGTCTAGGACATGGCATAGACATTGTATTTGAGACTAACAGATGACTATATCTCGCTGCATCTCAAAGTGGGTCTGTCCAACTCGGTGATTTCCATCCGCGAGCCCATACTATCGGTTTAGCATCTCCATGCACATGACTTGTGAAACATAGTCATCAACCGAGTCATATACTAGTCAAGGATATGTGTCCACATAACATTATCAACTAGGGATCATTAGAACAATCATCATACAATACATAGTTCCACAAAAAGTCACATACTTATTAATACATATCATTGATGATGTTCAAGGACAATACGAAGGACTGATGAATACATATGCAAATATCATCATCACATGATTGCCTCTAGGGCATATCTCCAACACTAGAAGCCCAGCAAAGCTATGTTAATTTGGGCCTTCGCACATAATAGCCCGAGAAAAACAAGTTCTCACTCGGCTGGGCCTTAGGCTGGAGCAACTAGCACTACTAGGGAAAACCCTAGCAGTACCGCTGGTTTTGTTCTCACTAGTAGCGCGGGTAGGCACGCTACTAATAAGGAGCTATAGCTATTGCTTAGTAGTAACGCGTGCCCGCACGCGCTACTGCTAGGAAAAATAGCTGCAGCGTTTGTTCACTCCCACGCTACTGCTAATGTAACTACTGGCAGCGTGTTTTCTCTCCATTGCTACTAGTATTCTTTTTTTACTTTTTTATTTTTAGTGTATTTATGCGCCATCGTACAAATATTGGTACAATACCAGTTATGAGGTTTACATCATTATGTCCATAACAGTGTGTCAAATGAAGGTGGATTAGGTTCAAGTGGAGGCAATATATGGTGCATGTCAAAACTATACTACTAATCCAAACTTGATCTAGTTTGGACTAGTATTAATTTCGATGTGCACCACATGTTGCCTCCACTTGAATCTAATCCGCCGTCACAAGCTATTTAATCATCATCATTGTCATTACCACCAACAGTGTTTATTTAATCACCACTAACACTAGCTAATAATAATCATCATAGTCATTACCACCAACACTAGCTATTTTATCATCATAGTAATAGTGTAGCACATCATCATCCTCAAACTCATTTCTAGCTAGCTAATCACTCCTGTTGATCTCTCTTAGGTAAAGTAACATAAAACATGTATAGCTCTCCTCCTTGATCAAGTTAGAGCATGCAGATGAACATGTCTCCTAATCATGGGTAGCGCATCTATTTGCTGCCCCCTAGTACTTCTCTGCGCTACCCCATCACATATTTGGTCCAGTCTTGCACTATTAAGCATCCGTCGCTAATCTTGAATGCACTAAAGTAATCTGTAGGATATCTTGGCCGTAAGCTGATAATACTCATGGTACCTTTGGTCTCGATCCCATAAGGCACAACATTCATCGGGAGTCCCTGTTGAAGAACATCGTATGGTAACATACTTAGCAATGAAGTTTAGCTTCAAAAATAATGTATGGAAAAGATGCACTGAGGACAAATAGTAAAAATCTTACCATCCTTCCTAAATAGATGTGACCGTAGTTCATTGCGAACACTATTGGTCGCACGTTTTCAGTACTAACATTTCTAAATGCAGGAAGAAAATTTGTCTTGACAGTATCAAGATCCACAAGCCATGAAACATAATGACTGAGCTCCTCGCAGTTGAGTTCAGCCCCGGCAAAGTACACGGTCCTGTCTATCAAGCGCTGGACATGTTTGCTTGCACCGAAATAAGCTGACAATACAAATTAGTTGTCAACTATTTTTGAATAAACAATATCAAAGACATAAATATGGTTGAGAAACTTACATAATGGTATAACTGGAGGCGTTTGCACATCGACCCAGATGTCGGTATTACCTTCAATACCATCTTCCGGACGAATATCAAAGGTGATAACCATATCAGGCTCAAATGCATAAGTCTTGCATAGTGCTCGCCATGTTTTGCATCCAAAATAGGTGTAGTCTTCTGAATTGTATAATTTTACATTGAAAATATAACCATGCTCGGTCTTCAACTAAAATTTCTTTTCCTCCATAGTACGACTGAAACCTATCTTATCCAATACAAAAACTCTTGCATGGCAAGGGATACGCTAGTAGAATAGTAAAAAAAGACTTGTCATGCTTAATGTCATGCTTAAATTATAAGTTGAAGCAAATGTCATGCTTAATTACGAAAAAAGACTTGTCATTGTGACTTACTGTATCCACTTCGAAGTTCTCGTCCAGCTTGATGCTGAAGTGCCTATCATCATCTAGGAAGATTCCGTCGCACAGGTCGCGCTCGTCTTCGCAATATTTGCAAATACCGAAATCCTTTTCATCGTCAGACATTTCCTATGTTCATAGTTAAAACATTAATTGAAAATCGATCGAAGACAACTACCAGGATACTCAACACACAAATCTGGGGCACTCGATATTTCCTACATATTCTGGCACAAGTTATGCCAAAATTCACGAAAAAATCCGGCATGACCTTTGCTAAAATAGGACATATCGAGCGCCTGAAATTTGCCGGAACGGAAATGAATCAACACTCCGGCAAAACATAGGCCACTCGAAGGTGTAACCTGCAAACATGAACAGCCACTTGGATATTGAGAACACAAGATATACATTTCAAAATATCTTATAGGACTCAAATTAGCATGCATCAATAAGCAAAAGTAAATCATCTCATGCGTCCATACATTGTCGAATATTATCACTAATACATCACGAATATTGTCATACATATAACATCACTAATACAACTAAAACCCTAGAACATGACGGGTATCGGCGCG
Source organism: Triticum aestivum (assembly GCF_018294505.1). Lineage (NCBI taxonomy): Eukaryota > Viridiplantae > Streptophyta > Magnoliopsida > Poales > Poaceae > Triticum > Triticum aestivum. Next base: position 27,196,605 of record NC_057795.1, on the reverse strand, counting down.
GGTGGTGGACACCCACAGAGAAGGAACCATCACGGGATCATAGCTCCAGTGAGATCCCTGGACAACCTGCCAGGTATTGCAGAACCTGTGCTCCAACGCAAACAAGTAGCGACGGACGTGCGCATCCTCCTCACTGACACGGTGACGCACCACCTCCGCGGAATCCTCGAGCCTCTGGACCATCACTGGCCCACGCGACCGCCACCAAAGAAGGTTCGGGTCAACGACAGGCTGGCTCCTCACCAACCTGCGCCCCTGGTAGGTAGCGCCTCCCAGTACCACCCCGGCGAAGCCCAGTCCCGGACATGGCCCATCTGGTCAAGCAGGTGCCATCCTCCGCCGACTCGATGACGAGGATGCGGGATAGGCATCGTCCACGTCGAGGCGGGAAAAATTGCTTTAACTAAAAAATAGCAACAAGTTCTTACTAACTAGTTCTATTAATTCAACTAGTTCTTACTAAAAATAAACTTACTATAAATAAAAATATTCTAGTACCTAATTAGTACCTAGTTCTTACTAACTAATTAGTACCCAGGAACTACTGCCCTAATTACCATCTAATTTGATGAACCTATAGGGGTGGAAAGTGGTAGCGGATATTCGAATTATCCAACTATAAAGTGAAAGAAGTGGTCAAATTTTACTCGTTTTGTGATTCATCTTAGAAATTTGATTCGTTTCCACCCTTACATGAACCCTAACTCATTTGAGCCGCATCCGCATCCGATTTGTTTCCACTCTTACATGAACCCTCACTAATTTGATGCAACTAAAATATAAAGAATCCCTAGGCAGAGGTAGGGGAGAGGGAGGAGCAGGCGTGCTCACCTTGGGTGCCTGTGACGTGGGAGGGGCAGGGTGGCGTCGAGGTCAGTGTTGGGGCTCCGGCGCGCGGCGGATGGCGGCGTCGAGGTCGGGGTCGGGGCGGCGTCCGGGGCGGCGTTGAGGTCGGGGGCGGGGGCGGCGTTGAATCTAGGGTCGGGGTGGCGTAGAGGGTGTGCGGAGAGCGCGCGGCGGCCGACGGGCGATGGCGGCGGCGAGAGTGGAGAGTTGGATTTGGGGGAAGTGGCCGTGGGGAAGGACGAACCCCGTGGTTAAGTCAGAAGTAGCAGTAGCACGTTCCACGAAGAGCGCTGCTGCTACATTAGCTACAGCGCATTCTGGGATACACGCTACTGCTACTCCTTTCTCTTTTCCCCCTTTTTCATTTAGTTTTCTTCACATTTTATTTTTTTTCCTTTCACCTTATTCTATTTCTTTCATTTTCAATTACCTTTCTATTTTCTTTCCATTTAATTTTATATCCTTTAGCGGTAGCGAGTTTAGATTAAAACGCGCTGCTACAAATAAAGTAGCGGTAGCGCGGTTCGTTATAGGTCGCTACTATTATGTGTAGCCTATCGGCTTAGCCGTGGGAATTTTAGTAGTAACGTGTTTAGAGCAGGACACGCTACTGCTAGAACTTTATCTGCAGCATGGTTTGCTCAGGCGCGCTACTGCTACTTAGCACCAGCGTGCTTTTTTGACCCTCGCTACTGCTAAAGTTCTGTGTATAAGGTTTTCCCTAGTAGTGTAGGGTGGCTTCTGGCGCACTCTGTGTGTGAGAGCAACTAGTTGACGAGCGCTCCTTCGAAACCCTCCCAACGGTTATTTGAGTGGGATGTGAGCGCGCCACGTGCTCTCAGTCGCCGCCACGTGTCATGCTCTGGGAGGTTTCCCTACATTTTTTATATTTTTTCCATGCATTTTTGGGATTTTAGATGAATTTTTTGGGTTTTTGCCTTTTTTGTTTCCCACCCATATAGCTTTTGAGAAAAAAAAAAAAAATTTGCGCGAAAAAGTGCGTTTTTTCGACGAGAGGCACGATGTTGCTTCCGTGAGAGGCATGGATTTGTTTTAGCGGGACGTGCCTTTAGGAAACGAAAAAACATGTTTTCTATTTATTTTTCCTCCCCGGGAGGCACGTATTTGCTTAGACGAGAGGCACGGTGTTGTAGGGTGAAACCCTAAGAGGGATCTTTTCACACTTGGAGGGAAAAACAAGATGAACACCAAGAACACAAAGACAAAATCACTCCAACAAAAGCCAATCACACATCCACTAGAGTAGCACACATGGGATTCACAAGAATACAAGAACAATTCAAGGAAAATAGCAGAAGGGTAAAGTTCTTCCCAATCCTAAGGATGTTAGGTCTTCATGAAGATCTTCTCCAAGAGGAGGTCTTCAAATCTACAAGTAGATCCTCTCCTAAGAGGCCTTGATCTCCAATTGAGTGGTAGCAGGAGCAAAGCTCTCAAATATCTCACATATGTCTTTGCTAACCCTAAACATGACCCGAGGTACGAAATATATAGGCTTGGGGACGAAGGGGACGAGGTGGAGGCCAAACAGCAGATCACAGTAGTCCATCCTGGAGGGCCCGTGCGCACGGGGGGGCCGTGGGCACAATACACGCCCGTGCGCACGGGCCTGGCTGCTTCTCCAGCGAGGGGCCCCGTGTGCACGGGGTATACTAGGCCGTGCGCATGGGGTATCCAGGAACTTCCTGGAGAGCCCGTGCGCACGGGGTCTAAAGAGCCCGTGGGCACGGGGTCGCCTGGGTAGAATGTTTTCTTCTAGCTGTCGGCCTCTGTCTTCATGGGGATCTTCATATCCTTCTTCTTGGAGTCCTTCCTCCTTGTGGACTTGGGGTGCTTCTCCTTATCCTTGGTGGTGTTCTTCTTCATACCTAATGATACAAAGTGCATTTTGGTGAGGTAGCAACCAAGTACCACTCACGTCCATGTTGATCTCGTGAAGGAGTGAGTTCACCTTGGTTTCAATGGCGCATGCTCGAACTCTTGTCATGGGTCTACGTGGTTCTTGATATGTCGGTGTAGAGTCCATGGGGATGATGGAAGGTTGCTCCGCATCATCTCCCCCCCTTGGGACAGATCCGTCCATGGATCGTGAGAAGATCACCATGGTATGGGGCCATGTCCTTGATGTTGAAGATGTCGCTTACTTTGTACTTGTCACGCAGGATGTCGATCTTGTAGGTGTTTTTGTTGTAGAGTTTGAGCACCTTGAATGGTCCATCGGCTCATGGTAGTAGCTTGGACTTGAGCTCGTTGGGGAAGCCGTCCTTGTGAAGATGAAGCCATACGAAATCTTCCGGTTGAGACACCATTGGTGTCTTGTTGATGTTGAGCTAGGTGGTGATGCATTGTACTTGGCTCTCAATCGTGGACGTTGTTGGCGAACAGTGCATGGAAATCAAAAAATTTCTACGCACACACAAGATCTATCCGTGGAGATGCATAGCTACGAGAGGGAGAGAGCATCTTCACACCCTTGAAGATCGCTAAGTGGAAGCGTTTATCAACGCGGTTGATGTAGTCATGCACCTTCACGATCCGTCCCGATCAAGTACCGAACTTACGGCACCTCTGTGTTCGGCACACGTTCAGCTCAATGACGTCCTCGCCTTCTTGATCCAGCAAGAGGGGCGAAGCAGTAGTTGAGTTCCGGCAGGACGAAGGCGTGGTGTGGGTGGTGATGAAGAACAATCTCCATAGGGATTTGTCAAGCACATCGGAAACTAGACGGAGGATGAACTGGAGGGGACGGGACTCCCTCACACGGCTTGGTGAATCTTGATGTTTTCCGTGTGCTAGCCCCGCCCCTCTATTTATAGGTTGAGCCGTTGGGTCATTTCCTGGAGAAAGAGCCTCCTCAAAGTCGGTTTAGCAGGCAAGGCAAGAGTCCTTCTCGGACTCCAGGGCTAAATGCCATGGTTCCCGGCATTTACATAGATGCCATGGACACTAGCGTCTATCCTAGGGGTAGACACAATGAACCCTGGCGTCTAGCCCCTGAGTTCTATACAAATTCTTTGTGCACCAACCTAAAGCCTCGTGGTCTTTACCCCTTGGCCGAACAACTTTCTGTGGCCTTCCGGAAGCCCTTCCGGTGATCCGATAATTATATGGTGTATTCTAGAACCCTTCCGGAGACCGAATAATATAATCCTATATATCAAGCTTTACTTCCGGCCCATTCCGGAGCTCCTCGCCATGTCCTTGATCTCATCTGAGACTTCGAACAACATTCGTTCACCAAGATACATAACTCATATAATATTATAGCATGAACGGACGTTAAGCGTGCGGACCCTACGGGTTCGAGAATGATGTAGACATGACCAAGACGCTTCTCCGGTCAATAACCAATAGCAAGACCTTGATGCCCATATTGGTTCCTACATATTCCACGAAGATCTTTATCGGTTGAACCTTTATGACAACATACGTAGTTCCCTTTGTATGTCGGTATGTTACTTGCCCGAGATTTGATCGTCAGTATCTCCATACCGAGTTCAATCTTGTTACCGGCAAGTCTCTTTACTCGTTCCATAATACATCGTCCCATAATTAACAACCTAGTCACTTTGCTTACAATCTTCTCGTGAGGATGTATTACTGAGAGGGCCTAGAGATACCTATCTGTCATACGGAGTGACAAATCCCAGTCTTGATCCATGCCAACTCAATAGACAGCTTTGGAGATACCTGTAGAGCACCTTTATGATCACCCAGTTACGTTGTGACGTTTGATGGCGCACAAGGCATTCCTCTGGAGTTGCATGATCTCATGGTCTAAGAAACATGTATTTGACATTAAGAAAGCAGTAGCAATAAATTGAATGATCATATGCTATGCTAATGGTTAGGTCTTGTCCATCACATCATTCTCCTAATGATGTGATCCCGTTATCAAATAACAACTCATGTATATGGTTAGGAAACCTTAACCATCTTTGATCAACGATCTAGTCTAGTAGAGGCTAACTAGGGACACGGTATTTGTTTATGTATCCACACATGTATTTCCGGTCAATACAATTCTAGCATGAATAATGAACCTTTATCATGATTAAGGAAATATAATAATAACCATTTTATTATTGCCTCTAGGGCATATTTCCATCAGACCTTGTATCTTCATGCATCTTCTAAAGAAAGCTTACCCTTGTACTTGCGTCCATGTTCGCGTGTTCTTGTAGTGGGAGAGGTAGAATGTCTAGTGGGGACAACGGCTTGAAGTCGTAGACAACCTTGAAGGGAGACTTGCCGGTAGTATAGTGTCTTGCTCAGTTGTAGGCATATTCGGCGATCGGTAAGTACTCCTGCCACTCCTTGATGTTCTTTTTGATCAACACGCGAAGGATAGTAGATAGCGTATGGTTGGTGACTTCCGTTTGGCCATTGGTTTGTGGAAGATAGTCTGTCAAGACTAGGAGCTTGATGTCGAGCTTGGAGAATAGGGTCTTCAAAAAGTAGCTAAGGAACTTGACGTCCCGATCTGACACAATGGTCTTGGCACTCCATATAGCCTCAAGATTTCCCTGCAAAAAGGATTTGCAACATGTGAAACACCGTCTATCTTATTTTATGGGATGAATTGTGCCATGAGAATTGGTCCAGAACAACAAATACAGAATTCTTGCCATTTTGGGTCCTAGGCAAGCCAAGCACGAAATCCATACTAATATATTCCCATGGCTGGTATGGAATTGGAAGCAGCATATGTAAACAATGAGATTCAGCTTGTGACTTAGCTTTGTGACATGTAGAGCATCGGTTGGTCAAGCGTGAGAGGTGGCGGAACATCTTGGGCCAAAAGTAGTTCTTGGACAGCATAGCAAAGGTCTTGTCACATCAACAATTTCCCATAAGTCGTCCTCCATGAGCTTCTTGCAAAAGTAACTATCGAAGAGAAGACTCGGGTATACAAAGTTTGTTAGCTCTCATTAGATAATCATCCTTGATGTGATATCGTTCCCAAGATGTATAGGTCAAACATTTGGCATATGGAATAGCAAAAGTAGGATCATGCACATATAAGTCTTTTATGTGCTCAAAGCCAATGACATTCAATTCAAGTTGAGTACCTAACATGCACTTGCAGGAAAGAGCATCCACCACAACATTTTCTTTACCCTTAATGTACTTTATGACATAAGGAAAAGATTCAATAAATTCACTCCATTTAGCATGCCGTTTATTCAACTTGGTTTAACCTTTATGGTACTTTAGAGTATCAGATCAGTATGTATGAGAAATTCATGTGGGCAAAGATAATGCTCCCAAACATACAATACTCGCACTAAAGCATATAATTCTTTGTCATAGATGGGATAGTTAAGTTGAGCACCGGAAAGCTTTTCACTAAAGTATGCAATGGGTCGCTTTTCTTGCATCAAAACTCCACCAATTCCATTACCGCTGACATCACAATGGACCTCAAAAGTTTTGTTGAAATTAGGTAAATCAAAAATTGGGGCATGTGTGAGAGGGTCCCCAAACAAAGGATGCATTTTTCTTACTCAAGGCATGAAACGGTGTGGCAATAGTGCTAAAGTCTATCACAAAGCGACGATAAAAACCCGCGAGGCCAAGGAAACTATGCGCTTGTGCAAATTAGTGGGTTGTGGACAAGTTTTAGTTGCATAAATTTTGGACTAATCAACATGAACACCCTTAATTTCAAGACACAACAAAACCCAAGAAAACAACCTTCTCAACATCAATTTGCATTTCTCAATATTAGTATAATGGCGCTCTTTTCTAAGCGTTTGCAAAACGATTTTAAGATGAGTTACATGATCTTTGAGGGTTTTGCAAACACAGGCATATCGTCAAAGTAGACCACAACAAACACTCCAGTGTATGGGCGAAGCTCATAATTCATAACATGCATGAAAGTACTGGGAGCCTCCGATAGACCCATAGGCATCACTAACCTCTCATAGAAACCAAATTTTGTTTTGAAAGAAGTTTTCCATTCATCACCTTCTTGTATGCGGATTTGAGAATAGCAACTTTTAATTTCAATTTTAGTGAAAATGGAGGCACTGCTAAGCTCATCTAGCATGTCATCAAGTCGTGGAATAGGATGCCTATAGCGAACGGTGATGGCATTTATGGGTCTACAATCAGAACACATGCGAAAGTACTGTCTCTTTTTGGCACAAGAATGACCAGTACGACACCAGGACTTAAACTTTCATGCACATGTCCATGGTCTTTGAGATGTTGGACTTGCCTTTGTATTTTTTTGGTTTCTTCGGGATTGACGTGATATGGAGCTTTTTTGGAAGAGGTGCACCGAGGATGAGGTCGATTCGGTGTTCGATGCCACGTAGAGGAGGAAGAACGGGAGGTATCTCATCGGGGAAGACATCCGTGAGTTCCCTGCAATACATTAGACAACACTGGAGGAAGAGGGTTAGGAGTGTTAGTCTTTGCAACCTCCTCTTTGCACAATAGGACATAGTGTATGGCACTTGATGTGTTCTCACACACTTCTCTCATCTCTCTTTTTGTGGCTAGGAGGACTAGGTTCTTTTTCCTCGATGTGGAATCACTCATTTTTGGCTTGTGGTGCTCACTCTCTTTGTGGCGGGTCACTCTCTCACTAGTCTCTCCTTGATGCTTGGCTCTTTGATTGATGGCGAGCACTTGACTTGGTGTCATAAGACATAGCACGTATTGCTTGCCTTTCATCTTGAAGCTATAATGGTTTGTCCTCCATTGTGGATGACGTCGTGGTCGAATTGCCAAGTTCGTCCCAAGAGAAGATGGCACACGGACATAGGAACCACATCACCCTCAAGGTTGTCCTCGTAAGCGCCGATCTTGAAGGAAACTTGCACGATGTGCTCCACTTGAATTGTGCCGGAGTCGCTAAGCTATTGGACCTTGAAGGGGCGGGGATTCTTGTGCTTGACCAATTGTAGCTTGGAACATAGCCCTTCACTTGCCAAGTTGTGGCAACTTCCTCCGCCGATGATGACCTTCACAGAACGACCATTGATGCCTTGGTGTGGAAGATGTGGCAATGTTGTTCTTTGTCTTGTTGGTGTTGAAGCGTCAAGACCTTGGAGACCACAAGAGAGGGACTTGAGTTATTGTAACAAAAGACTTGAGCATCTTGTTCTTCATTAACTTGTCGGTACATTGATGTGCTCGAGAGCTTCCATCTCGTCTTCACTCATGGAGTCGTATGTGCCATTGTCATTGGCAATCATGGTTCGCCGGTTAATGCATTGGAAGGACTTGTGTCCACGGCCACCACATGTGAAGCACTTGAGAGAACTTATCTTGACAGGATCATCCAGTGGTGTCGATGAAGAGGGAGTCTTGTTCCTGTAGTTCCTTGTAGGGGAACGAGTCGATGAAGGTGATGCTTGCTTGGGACTTGACTTGTCGCCAGTACTTGGTGATGCTCTAGTTGACGTAGGAGGTGTCGCAGTAGAGGTAACTTAAGTGTATGAGTCGTAGGTCTTAGATGATGTAAGGACCAGAGTATATCGACCGGGGGAGGGGGTGAATGGGAGATTCAAAATTTCTTTTGAAATGTTGAATACTCTCAACATAGCACAAGGGATAAACAACTAAGTAGTTTTAGTTCTATGAAAGAAAACTATTTCCGAAGCAAAATTAGTTCCAAAACAAAATTGTTTCTGAAACAAATGTTTGTGAAACAAAATTGTTTCCAAAACAGAACTGCTATGAAAACACAGCTGAGAAGATTTAGTTCTATGAATGAATACTATCAGAGAAACAACATTATCAGCATAGATAGAATTGCATACATGAAGCAATTGCACAAATATAAAATACAAAACATGCACACTACTGTGAAATGTTCATCAGAGCAAGACTTAGCACAATGACTAAGTAGTACAATATGAAAACCAAATGAACATTTAGATAAACAGCCTTAAGTACAGCGAAAACATATATGCAACACAATATGGTCATAGTACTGAAAGGATTGCTTGGATGATAAAGAATCGCAATACATAGATATATATCTATCAACAACTTAGAGCACCGAAATTAAACTACCGAAAGAAATGCAGTAGGATAGAAATGACCAGTAGTGCTCGATGGAGACAAATGGTTTGGTAGACCAGCTCACTCTTCAGCAAAAGAGCTACATCTGGTTGGAGGGACTTGTGATTCAACACAAGAGATAAACTCTATCCATCCTATTCTCCTCAATGTGAAGTTCCTCGAACTTCAGTTGATTTCACTTGTGGTAGATTCTTTTCGGCAATCTCCAAACCTTCGACAGACTTCTTCGTGAACCACAACGACTCTTGGTCGCTGAAGATTTTGCTCGTTGAAGAAAACAACTCTTCAACACTCCAGCCGACACCTATCCGTCTAGAGATATGCAGCTCTCAAATAGTAATAGATACAAGAACTCCCAACTTAGATCTACTATGATGCTCAACTACTATCTAAGTTTTGGCTCTTGATTTTCTCAGAGGATTTTAAACTCAAATCTCTCGGAGAGGGGTGCTCAATCAATCTTCTCAGAATCTCAAGTGGAGCAGCCACCGGACAACACTGGTGCGGGGTGACTATTTATAGCCGCAACCTTCCCTCGTGGGAAATGACCATTTTTGGCACGTGGTCCAGCCAATGGCCAACTGACACATTCACAACTGTCGGTTTTGAGCACAACGGTAACATTACTTTAGGAACAAGTAATGCTAACTCCTCGGTACGAATGAAATCTCCAACACACTACTAGGAAAAGGACTATAGCTAATATGGACATTAATGGCACACCACATACTGGTGCGCCACTGCTTGGCGCACCATGTGTAGGTATGCCATTAGTGTCCATATGTCACATCCCCAGTCCAGGCCTTGCTTGTTTTTGCTTTAGCATCCATGCATCATGTTTAAATTTTATGAAACTTGAAATGGAGGCTGATAAACCCTAGCAGCTAATGAATTCAACTAGGGTCAAAATAAAATCTTTTTCAATAAACCCAAAATGCCCTATGAAAATGTTCATGATTTCTGGTAAAGGTGAAAACCTCGGCCAAAAATGATGCACATGTTTTTAGGCCATTCTGGATTTTTGAATTAAATCATATGGTATTTGCATTTGGGCATTTAATTGCTAAATAATATTTTAAATGCTAAAATAATCACAAACTGAAATGTTTGCTGTTGGAAATATTCTAAACAGTGACATTGAGCAGTTTCATGATTTTTTGAAATGCCCTGGCATTTTTATTAAAGCCAAGCACAATTACAGAAAATAGAAAATGGAAATAAAAGGAGAGAGAGAGGTTACCTGTGCAACTTACCTGGCGCCCACCAAAGCCCACCTGGCCGGCCTAGCTGGCAGCCCAGCCAACTGGCCCAGCCCACCTCCACCTCCCCTGTCATCTTCCTCCCCAGGCCAGTAGGCAGACCGCGTGCTCGCCGCGCATGCACACGCACCCGAGCCACCTCCTGCCTGGCTGCCTGCGTCCCCGATGCCCTGGACGCCTCCATGCGTCGCCACGCAACACTCCGGACCCCCTCGCTGCTCTCCCTCCTCCTCCTCTGTCTCTCCCACGCACAGCCGCCGAAACCGCCGTCGCGCCGCTTGCCGTTCCCGCGGCCACCGGCCACCCCACGCCTCACCGACGTGCCCGACAGCTCCACAATGACGTCTTCTACGCCCTCGACTAGCCAACCAACTGGGGACGCGCTGTATCGCCGCCAACGACATCATCTTCAACCTCCCGACGCCGGAGATCTTCGTCGTCGTTTCGTCGCCTCCAGGCCTCCCCCGAGCACGCTGATCATCCCGTCGCCCCCTTTGTGAGTTCACGGACCAAACCCCCTTCCTCCCCGCCTCGATTTCTCGCCATAGCCGTCGTCCCCTTGAAGACCGAATCGCGCCGCTGCACGAGCTCGTCGCCGGCCACGCTTCGGTGACCAGTTGGTCCCGTCCATGTGCCCGTTGCACTCACAGAAACACGTAGTACCTCCCTAGCCTGCTACTTGCTCGAACGCAGGCCGTGGCATCAAATCCGCGAGCACCCGAGCTCCAGCCGCCGCTGACTTTGTTGCCGCCGCCGCTAGAGCCCACCCCCGCGCAAACCGCTACCACCGTTGGATGCGCCGCTCCGCGGGCGTTCCAGCGAGCCCTTCCGCGCTTCATTTAGCCGCTCGTAGCTCAAACCCGAGCATCTCCGGCGAGCCACCGCCATGCTTTTGGTCGCCGGCGTCGACCGCTGACGTGGTCGCTTAATTAAGGCTAATCACCACTAATCCCTCCCTGACAGACGCTGACAGACGGGCCCCACCCGTTAATTAACCACAGGGTTATTCCCTGTTTAATTTAAGCTAATGACCGTGGCCCCACCGGTCTGTTTGACCTTGCCACCTCAGCACTGACCGACCCCACAAGTCAGTGCTGACCCGGCTGACGTGGCCGTTGACCAGGCCCCACCTGTCATTGACACTGAACAACACTGTGTCACTGACCAGTGGACCCCAATGGTCAGGTTTGACCTAGACCGCTGCTGTTGACCTGCTGACATCACAGTGACATCATGCTGACGCAGTAAATCATTTTTTGGATTTATTCTTTTACAGAAAATTCCAGAAAATAGTGCTAACTTCTAAAAATCATATAAATTCAACCGTAACTCCAAATCAAACAAATTATATATGAAAAATGATCAGAAAAATCCAATCTATCCATCTGTACCATTTTCATGCATGTTAGAACAACTTATACCTGCTTATCAGGTCAAATCAATTAAATGGCATTTAAACTCTCACATATGGAGTTTGAATTTGAACCTAGTGTTCAAACCAACCCCATTTAACTTGTTGCTAGATGCATTAGGCCAATCAACAACATATTGCCATGTCATCTTCATGCATCATATTGTTGCATGGCATTGATTGTGTTTCTTCTTTGTTTGTCGGTGCTTGTCCCCTCTCAGTAGACGTGTATCGACGATGTGATCGATGACACCGATGAAGAACTATATTATCTTCAGAAGTGCCAGGCAAGCAAACCCCCCTTGTTCATTCCGATACAATCCCACTCTCTCGCTCCTACTCTCTTTTACTGCATTAGGACAACAACAATTCATCTGTTACTTGCTGCGGTAGCTGAACCCCTTTATCCTCTGCATGACCTGTCATTGCCACAGTAAATAGATGAAACCCACTAGCATGAGTAGGAGTTGTTTGAGCCCTGATGTGCCTACTCATTCATGCTTGTTTGTCATGCCTGCTACTGCTTAGAGTTGAGTCAGATCTGATTCATCGGGGATGAATCAGAGGTGTGTGAACATGTCCTATTGTTGAGAGCTAAGTGTGTGAAAACGATTTGGTAAAGGTAGCGGTGAGAGGCCATGTAGGAGTACATGGTGGGTTGTCTCATTGCAGCCGTCCTCAGGAACTAAGTTCTGTGTTTGTGATCCATGAACAGTTACTACCACACATTGGATTCCGGTAACTCGACCCCTCTTGGCTTATTAATCAACTCGATCTCTGTCCAGGAGTTGCAACTAGTTTCTGGTGTTTGTAGGTAGTGTTAGTAGTCTACCAAGCGGCACCCGGTACAGGTGGGCTTGGGACAGACTAGGCACATTGGCACGGTGTACCAAGTGGCACCCGGATGGTGGGCTTGGGAACCCTGCTCACATCGTTTGGGGTCGTGAGCGACACCCCGGCCGGATCTCCTTGCGGATGGAACCCGAATAGGCGATAAACCTGGACGAGAGACTTGTGTGGTTAGTCCGGTCATGGCCGACACCCTCGCTGGGCTTCTGCTTGAAGATTGCCGAGTACATGTCGTGTAAACGGCGGTAAGTGGTGAGAGCGTGTGTGAAGAAGTACACCCCTGCAGGGTTAATATCATCTATTCGAATAGCCGTGTCCGCGGTAAAGGACTTCTGGGTTGCCTGTACAGTTCATAGACAAGTGAAAGTGGATACTCTAAAATACGCAAGATAAGCGTGAGTGCTATGGATGGCGTTCTCGTAGGGAGACGGGAGCGGATCCATAGTGGTGTATTGATATGGTGAATATGTGGACTCGTGTGCGCCACCTCAAAAGAGTTACTTGCAGTCGTAGTTCAGGATAGCCACCGAGTCAAAGCTGGCTGCTGCAGTTAAACCCCACCACCCCCTTTGTTGATACTGATGCATATGTAGATAGATCTGATGTAAGTCTTGATGGGTACATTTGTACTCATGTTGCTTAATTTATGTTTTTGCAGAGAGACTTCAGTCTCGCTAGTAGTACCGCGTGGACTTCGACGTTTAGCTTGTTACCTCAGCTACGATCTTGTGCCCTTGGCAGGATCTGATAGACAGTCGGGCTTATCAGCCTTTTTCTTTTGTAGTTGTCTGTACTCAGACATGTTAAGCTTCCGCATGTGCTTTGACTTGTATGCTCTGATTGTTGGTTCATGAGACCCATGTATGTAATATCTCGCTCCTCGGAGCCTAATGAATAAAATACTTGAGTTGTAGAGTCATGTTGTGATGCCATGTTGTATTTGCACATATCGAGCATATTGTGTGTATGATATTGAAATGCTTGGTATGTGTGGGATCTGACTATCTAGTTGTTTATCCTTAGTAGCCTCTCTTACCGGGAAATGTCTCCTAGTGTTTCCACTGAGCCATGGTAGCTGGCTACTGCTCCGGAACACTTAGGCTGGCCGGCATGTGTCCTTCTTCGTTCCTGTGTCTGTCCCTTCGGGGAAATGTCACACGATGAATACCGGAGTCCTGTTAGCCCGCTACAGCCCGGTTCACCAGAGTCCTGCTAGCCCAGTGCTACAGCCTGGATTCACTCGCTGATGACCGACACGTTCGATGCTGGGTCTGTTGGAAATATGCCCTAGAGGCAATAATAAAAGTATTATTATTATATTTCCTTGTTCATGATAATTGTCTTTTCTTCATGCTATAACTGTATTATCCGGAAATCGTAATACACGTGTGAATACATAGACCACAATATGTCCCTAGTGAGCCCCTAGTTGACTAGCTCGTTGTGATCAACAGATAGTCATGGTTTCCTGGCTATGGACATTGGGTGTCGTTGATAACGGGATCACATCATTAGGAGAATGATGTGAGGGACAAGACCCAATCCTAAGACTAGCACAAAAGATCGTGTAGTTCATTTGCTAGAGCTTTGCCAATGTCAAGTATCTCTTCCTTCGACCATGAGAGCGTGTAACTCCTGGATACCGTAGGAGTGCTTTGGGTGTATCAAATGTCACAACGTAACTGGGTGACTATAAAGGTGCACTACAGGTATCTCCGAAAGTATCTATTGTTTTATGCGGATCGAGACTGGGATTTGTCACTCCGTGTAAACGGAGAGGTATCTCTGGGCCCACTCGGTAGGACATCATCATATGCGCAATGTGACCAAGGAGTTGATCACGGGATGATGTGTTACGAAACGAGTAAAGTTACTTGCCGGTAACGAGATTGAACAAGGTATTGGATACCGACGATCGAATCTCGGGCAAGTAACATACCGATAGACAAAGGGAATTGAATACGGGATTGATTAAGTCCTTGACATCGTGGTTCATCCGATGAGATCATCGTGGAACATGTGGGAGCCATCATGGGTATCCAGATCCCGCTGTTGGTTATTGACCGGAGAACGTCTCGGTCATGTCTACATGTCTCCCGAACCCGTAGGGTCTACACACTTAAGGTTCGATGACGCTAGGGTTATAAAGGAAGTTTGTATGTGGTTACCGAATGTTGTTCGGAGTCCCGAATGAGATCCCGGACGTCACGAGGAGTTCCGGAATGGTCCGGAGGTAAAGATTTATATATGGGAAGTCCTATTTTGGCCACCGGAAAATGTTCGGGATTTTTCGGTATTGTACCGGGAAGGTTCTAGAAGGTTCCGGAGTGGGACCCACCTGCATGGGGGGGCCCACATGGACGTGGGTAGTGGGGGCAAGGCCCCAAACCCCTGGTCAAGGCGCACCAAGATCCCCCCTTAGAAGGAATAAGATCATATCCCGAAGGGATAATATCAAGATCCCTAAAAAGGGGGGATAACAATCGGTGGAGAAGGAAATAATGAGATTTCTTTCCTCCCACCTTGGCCAACGCCCCAATGGACTTGGAGGGCAAGAAACCAGCCCCTCCACCCCTATATATAGTGGGGAGGCGCATGGGAGCTATACACGAAGTTCTGGCGCAGCCCTCCCCCTCTCCCAAGTACTCCTCTTCTCCCGTGGTGCTTGGCGAAGCCCTGCAGGATTGCCACGCTCCTCCACCACCGCCACGCCGTTGTGCTGCTGCTGGATGGAGTCTTCCTCAACCTCTCCCTCTCTCCTTGCTGGATCAAGGCGTGGGATACGTCACCGGGCTGTACGTGTGTTGAACGCGGAGGTGCCGTGCGTTCGGCACTTGATCATCGGTGATTTGAATCACGACGAGTACGACTTCATCAACCCCGTTCACTTGAACGCTTCCGCTTAGCGATCTACAAGGGTATGTAGATGAACTCTCTTTCTACTCGTTGCTGGTCTCTCCATAGATAGATCTTGGTGACACGTAGGAAAATTTTGAATTTCTGCTACGTTCCCCAACAGTGGTATCAGAGCTAGGTCTATTGCGTAGATTCTTTGCACGAGTAGAACACAAAGTAGTTGTGGGCATTGATGTTGTTCAATATGCATACCGTTACTAGTCCAATCTTGTTTTGACGGTATTGTGGGATGAAGCGGCCCGGACCGACCTTACAGGTACTCTTACGTGAGACAGGTTCCACCGATTGACATGAACTTGGTGCATAAGGTGGCTAGCGGGTGCCAGTCTCTCCCACTTTAGTCGGAACGGATTCGATGAAAAGGGTCCTTATGAAGGGTAAATAGCAATTGGCATATCACGTTGTGGCCTTGCGTAGGTAAGAAACGTTCTTGCTAGAAACCCATAGCAGCCACGTAAAACATGCAACAACAATTAGAGGACGTCTAACTTGTTTTTGCAGGGTATGCTATGTGATGTGATATGGCCAAGAAGAATGTGATGAATGATATGTGATGTATGAGATTGATCATGTTCTTGTAATAGGATTCACGACTTGCATGTCGATGAGTATGACAACCGGCAGGAGCCATAGGAGTTGTCTTTATTTATTGTATGACCTGCGTGTCATTGAAGAACGCCATGTAAACTACTTTACTTTATTGCTAAACGCGTTAGTCATAGAAGTAGAAGTAGTCGTTGGCGTGACAACTTCATGAAGACACAATGATGGAGATCATGATGATGGAGATCATGGTGTCGTGCCGGTGACGATGATGATCATGGAGCCCCGAAGATGAAGATCAAAAGGAGCAAAATGATATTGGCCATATCATGTCACTATTTGATTGCATGTGATGTTTATCATGTTTATGCATCTTGTTTGCTTAGGACGACGGTAGTAAATAAGATGATCCCTTACAAAATTTCAAGAAGTGTTCTCCCCTAACTGTGCACCGTTGCTACAGTTCGTCGCTTCTAAGCACCACGTGATGATCGGGTGTGATGGATTCTTACGTTCACATACAACGGGTGTAAGACAGTTTTACACAGCGAAAACACTTAGGGTTAACTTGACGAGCCTAGCATGTGCAGACATGGCCTCGGAACACGGAGACCGAAAGGTCGAGCATGAGTCGTATGGTAGATACGATCAACATGAAGATGTTCACCGATGATGACTAGTCCGTCTCACGTGATGATCGGACAAGGCCTAGTTGACTCGGATCATGTGATCACTTAGATGACCAGAGGGATGTCTATCTAAGTGGGAGTTCATAAGATGAACTTAATTATCCTGAACATAGTCAAAAGACCTTTTGCAAATTATGTCGTAAGCTCGCGCTTTAGTTCCACTGTTTAGATATGTTCCTAGAGCAAATATAGTTGAAAGTTGATAGTAGCGATTATGCGATCAGTAGAAAGCTTATGTCCTTAATGCACCGCTCAGTGTGCTGAACCCCAACGTCGTTTGTCGATGTTGCGAACATCGGACATACACGTTTTGATAACTACGTGATAGTTTAATTAAATGGTTTAAGTAGAGGCACCAAAGACGTTTTCGAAACGTCGCGGAACATATGAGATGTTTCGAGGGCTGAAATTGGGATTTCAGGCTCGTGCCCACGTCAAGAGGTATAAGACCTCCGACGATTTTCTTAGCCTGCAAACTAAGGGAGAAAAGCTCAATCGTTGAGCTTGTGCTCAGATTGTCTGAGCACAACAATCACTTGAATCGAGTGGGAGTTGATCCTCCAGATGAGATAGTGATGTTTCCCCAAAGTCATTGCCACCAAGCTGCTAGAGCTTCGTGATTAACTATAACATATCAGGGATAGATATGATGATCCTTGAAATATTCATGATGTTTGACACCGCGAAAGTAGAAATCAAGAAGGAGCATCAATTGTTGATGGTTGGTGAAACCACTAGTTTCAAGAAGGTCAAGGGAACAAAGGGATACTTCATGAAACGGCAATTCAGCTGCTGCTCTAGTGAAGAAACCCAAGGTTGAACCCAAACCCGAGACTAAGTGCTTCTGTAATAAGGGGAACAACCACTGGAGCAGCATTACCCTAGATACTTGGTAGATGAGAAGGCTGGCAAGGTCGATAGAAGTATATTGGATATACATTATGTTAATGTGTACTTTACTAGTACTCCTAGTAGCACCAGGGTATTGGATACCGGTTCGGTTGCTAAGTGTTAGTAACTCGAAATAAAAGCTACGGAATAAACGGAGACTAGCTAAAGGTGAGCTGACGATATATGTTGGAAGTGTTTCCAAGGTTGATATGATCAAGCATCGCACGCTCCCTCTACCACCGAGATTGGTGTTTGCGTTGAGCATAGACATGATTGGATTATGTCTATCGCAATACGGTTATTCATTTAAGGAGAATAATGGTTACTCTATTTTTGAATAATACCTTCAATGGTCTTGCACCTAAAGGAATGGTTTATTGAATCTCGGTCGTAGTGATACACATTTTCATGCCAAAAGATATAAGAAAGTAATGATAGTACCGCTTACTTGTGGCACTGCCATGTAAGTCATAATGGTATAAAACGCATGAAGAAGCTCCATGTTGATGGATCTTTGGACTCACTCGTTTTGAAAAGTTTGAGACATGCGAACCATGTCTATTGGTGTATATGAATGAAGAAACTCCATGCAAATGGACCGTTTGGACTCACTTGATTTTGAATCACTTGAGATATGCAAATCATACCACATGGGCAAGATGACTGAAAAGCCTCGTTTTCAGTAAGATGGAACAAGATAGCAACTTGTTGGAAGTAACACATTTTGATGTGTCCAATCCAATGAGTGCTGAGGCATGCAGTGAATATCGTTATGATCTTACTTCACAGATGATTCGAGTAGATGTTGAGAATATTTACTTGATGAAATACAAGTCTGAATTATTGAATGGTTCAAGTAATTTCAGAGTGAAGTAGAAGATCATTGTGACGAGAGGATACAATGTCTATGATGTGAATATCTAAGTTATGAGTTTTGGCACACAATTAAGACATTGTGGAAATTGTTTCGCAATTAATACCGCCTGGAACACCATAGTGTGATGGTGTGTCCGAACATCATAGTTGCACCCTATTGGATATGGTGCGTACCATGATGTCTCTTATCGAATTACCACTATTGTCCATGGGTTAGGCATTAGAGACAACCACATTCACTTTAAATAGGGCACCACGTAATTCCGATGAGATGACACCGTATGAATTATGGTTTAGAGAAACCTAAGTTGTCGTTTCTTAAAAGTTTGGGGCTGCGACGCTTATATGAAAAAGTTTCAGGTTGATAAGCTCGAACCCAAAGCGGATAAAATGCATCTTCATAGGAAACCCAAAACAGTTGGGTATACCTCCTAATTCAGATCCGAAAGCAATATGGATTGTTTCTAGAATCGGGTCCTTTCTCGAGGAAAAGTTTCTCTCGAAAGAATTGAGTGGGAGGATGGTGGAGACTTGATGAGGTTATTGAACCGTCTCTTCAACTAGTGTGTGACAGGGCACAGGGAGTTGTTCCTGTGGCACCTACACCAATTGAAGTGGAAGCTTATGATATTGATCATGAAACTTCGGATCAAGTCACTCCCAAACCTCGTAGGATGACAAGGATGCGTACTACTTCAGAGTGGTACGTAATCCTGTCTTGAAGGTCATGTTGCTAGACAACAATGAACCTACGAGCTATGGAGAAGCGATGGTGGGCTCGGATTCCGATAAATGGCTTGAGGCCAGAAAATCCGAGAGGGGATCCATGTATGAAAACAAAGTGTAGACTTTGGCAGAACTGCTCGATGGTCGTAAGGCTAATGAGTACAGATGGATTTCAAAAGGAAGACGGACAATGATGGTAAATGTCACCATTAAGAAAGCTCGACTTGTCGTTAAGATGTTTTCCGACAAGTTCAAGGAGTTGACTACGATGAGATTTTATCACTCGTAGCGATGCTAAGAGTCTGTTGGAATTATATTAGCGATCACTGCATTATTTATGAAATCTTGCAGATAGGATGTCAAAACATTGTTTCCTCGACGATTTTAATGAGGAAAGGTTGTATGTGATACAACCGGAAGGTTTTATCAATCCCGAAAGATGCTAATAAGTATGCAAAGCTCCAGCAATCCTTCTAAGGACTGGAGTGAGCATCTCGGAGTTGGAATGTATGCTTTGATGATGATCAAAAATTTTGGGTTTGTACAAAGTTTATGAGAAACTTGTATTTCCAAAGAAGTGAGTGGGAGCACTATAGAATTTCTGATGAGTATATGTTGTTGACATATTGTTGATCAGAAATGACGTAGAATTTCTGGAAAGAATATAGGGTTATTTTGAAAGTGTTTTTCAATGGAAAGCCTGGATTAAGCTACTTGAACATTGAGCATCAAGATCTATAAGGATAGATCAAAATGCTTAATAATACTTTCAAATGAGCACATAACTTGACATGATCTTGAAGGTGTTCAAGATGGACCAGTCAAAGAAGGAGTTCTTGCCTGAGTTGTAAGGTACGAAGTTAAGACTTAAAGCTCGACCACGGCAGGCTCTTCAGAGAGAAAGGACGAAGGTCGTCCCCTATGCTTAAGACGTAGGCTCTTCAGTATGCTATGCTGTGTACCGCACCTGAAGTGTGCCTTGCCATGAGTCAGTCAAGGGGTACAAGAGTGATCCAAGAATGGCTCACAGGACAGCGGTCAAAGTTATCCTTAGTAACTAGTGGACTAAGGAATTTTCTCAATTATGGAGGTGGTAAAAGAGTTCGTCGTAAAGGTTACGACGATGCAAGCTTGACACCTATCCGGATAGCTCTGAGTAGAGAGACCGGATACATATAATGGAGCAATAATTTAGAATAGCTCCAAGTAGAAGAGTTGTTTGGAATAGCTCCAAATAGAGCGTGGTAGCTGCATCTAGGAGATGACATAGAGATTTGTAAAGCACACACGGATCTAAAAGGTTCAGACCCGTTGACTAAAACCTCTCTCACAAGCAACATGATCAAACATAAAACTCATTGAGTGTTAATCACATAGTGATGTGAACTAGACTACTGACTCTAGTAAACTCTTGGGTATTAGTCACATGGCGATGTGACCTGTGAGTGTTAATCACATGGCGATGTGAACTAGATTATTGACTCTAGTGCAAGTGGGAGACTGTTGGAAATATGCCCTAGAGGCAATAATAAAAGTATTATTATTATATTTCCTTGTTCATGATAATTGTCTTTTATTCATGCTATAACTGTATTATCCGGAAATCGTAATACACGTGTGAATACATAGACCACAATATGTCCCTAGTGAGCCTCTAGTTGACTAGCTCATTGTGATCAACAGATAGTCATGGTTTCCTGGCTATGGACATTGGATGTCGTTGTTAACGGGATCACATCATTAGGAGAATGATGTGATGGACAAGACCCAATCCTAAGACTAGCACAAAAGATCGTGTAGTTCATTTGCTAGAGCTTTGCCAATGTCAAGTATCTCTTCCTTCGACCATGAGAGCGTGTAACTCCTGGATACCGTAGGAGTGCTTTGGGTGTATCAAACGTCACAACGTAACTGGGTGACTATAAAGGTGCACTATAGGTATCTCCAAAAGTATCTATTGTTTTATGCGGATCGAGACTGGGATTTGTCACTCCGTGTAAACGGAGAGGTATCTCTGGGCCCACTCGGTAGGACATCATCA
Organism: Triticum aestivum; assembly: GCF_018294505.1. Classification (NCBI taxonomy): domain Eukaryota; kingdom Viridiplantae; phylum Streptophyta; class Magnoliopsida; order Poales; family Poaceae; genus Triticum; species Triticum aestivum. Next base: position 27,175,494 of record NC_057795.1, on the reverse strand, counting down.
TATGCGCAATGTGACCAAGGAGTTGATCATGGGATGATGTGTTACGGAACGAGTAAAGTGACTTGCCGGTAACGAGATTGAACAAGGTATTGGATACCGACGATCGAATCTCGGGCAAGTAACATACCGATAGACAAAGGGAATTGAATACGGGATTGATTAAGTCCTTGACATCGTGGTTCATCCAATGAGATCATCGTGGAACATGTGGGAGCCATCATGGGTATCCAGATCCCGCTGTTGGTTATTGACCGGAGAACGTCTCGGTCATGTCTACATGTCTCCCGAACCCGTAGGGTCTACACACTTAAGGTTCGATGACGCTAGGGTTATAAAGGAAGTTTGTATGTGGTTACCGAATGTTGTTCGGAGTCCCGAATGAGATCCCGGACGTCACGAGGAGTTCCGGAATGGTCCGGAGGTAAAGATTTATATATGGGAAGTCCTATTTTGGCCACCGGAAAATGTTCGGGATTTTTCGGTATTGTACCGGGAAGGTTCTAGAAGGTTCCGTAGTGGGACCCACATGGACGTGGGTAGTGGGGGCAAGGCCCCACACCCCTGGTCAAGGTGCACCAAGATCCCCCCTTAGAAGGAATAAGATCATATCCCGAAGGGATAACATCAAGATCCCTAAAAAGGGGGGATAACAATCGGTGGGGAAGGAAATAATGAGATTTCTTTCCTCCCACCTTGGCCAACGCCCCAATGGACTTGGAGGGCAAGAAACCAGCCCCTCCACCCCTATATATAGTGGGGAGGCGCATGGGAGCTATACACGAAGTTCTGGCGCAGCCCTCCCCCTCTCCCAAGTACTCCTCTTCTCCTGTGGTGCTTGGCGAAGCCCTGCAGGATTGCCACGCTCCTCCACCACCACCACGCCGTTGTGCTGCTGCTGGATGGAGTCTTCCTCAACCTCTCCCTCTCTCCTTGCTGGATCAAGGCGTGGGATACGTCACCGGGCTGTACGTGTGTTGAACGCGGAGGTGCCGTGCGTTCGGCACTTGATCATCGGTGATTTGAATCACGACGAGTACGACTTCATCAACCCCGTTCACTTGAACGCTTCCGCTTAGCGATCTACAAGGGTATGTAGATGCACTCTCTTTCTACTCGTTGCTGGTCTCTCCATAGATAGATCTTGGTGACACGTAGGAAAATTTTGAATTTTTGCTACGTTCCCCAACAGGGTCATGGATGCCTGTCCCTGTAAGTTTGTGCCACTTGGGGTTTACGACTAGCCATGTCAGCCCGGGCTCCTTATCATATGGATGCTAGTGACACTATCATATACGTGTGCCAAAAGGCGCAAATGGTCCTGGGAAAAGGTAAGGCGACACCCGTGGGAATACCGTGCGTGAGGCCGCAAAGTGATATGAGGTGTTACATGCTAGATCGATGTGGCATTGAGTCGGGGTCCTGACACCATATCACTAATGGCGCACCACAACCACGGTGCACCACTACTAACAAATTTATTATTATTATTTTTCCAAAACTAGTAATGGCGCACCAGGGCATAGTGCGCCATTACAAGTTTTAACTAGTAATGGCGCACCACACACTCTGTGCGGCACTACTAACATTTTTTTTTACTTTTTTTTCAAAACTAGTAATGGGCACCAGTGGATAGTGCGCCATTACTAGTTCAAACTAGTAATGGCGCACTATCCACTGGTGCGCCACTACTAACATTTACAACAAATGCAACCCCCCCCCCCCTGTGGACCTCCTTTTCAGTTTCAAATTTTTTTAGAGAAAATGATAGAAATGTCAAAAAAATAAAAGAAAATAAGATTCCCATGTGATATGTGGTCTAGTTGTTAGCAAAATTTACAAGCATGAATTTTCGACTTTTTTGCAAAATCTCTCGAGAATTTGTAAAATGGGCATAACTTTTGCATACGAACTCCGATGAAAAAGTTTTATATATGAAAAATCATCTACTCGAAAAGTTATATCCGAATTCAACCGAGGGAACCCCGTTGAAGATTTTTAGAATCCTGAAAAACCTAACAGAAACAAAGATACGGGTCTTTCAAGATCCGGAGAGGCAAAAAAATTCAAAAAAAATCAAACTCATTAATGGCGCACCTGCCCATGGTCCGCCATTACTATCTTCCCGCCTTTAAAATTCAAACTATATCAAAAAAATAAAAAAAGTTAGTAATGGCGCACCTGCCTAAGGTGCGCCATTACTATTTTCCCGCCATCAAAATTCAAAATAAATCAAAAAAATAAAAAAAGTTTGTAATGGCGCACCTGCCCATGGTGCGCCATTACTATGGCGTATATATGGCTGGGCAGGGTCCTCTCCTCCTTACCGCTTTATTTTTCTCCTCCACTCCACCTCTCCTCCACTCCATCTCCTCCTCTCCTCCACTCCATCTCCCCTCCTCTCCTCCACCATACTCCCCTCCTTCTCTCCGGCGACCTCCTCGTTCTCCTCCTCTCCGGTGACCTCCTCCTCCCTCCTCTCCTCTCCTCCCCTCCCCTCAAAGTTTCTCCTCCCTCCTCTCCGGTGATCTCCTCCTCCCTCCTCTCCTCCCCTCCCCTCACAGTTTCTCCTCCCTCCTCTACGGTGAACTCCTCTCCGGCGACCTCCTCCTCCTCTCCGGCGATGTAGGCGAGCTCCTCTCCAGCGACCTCCTCCTCCTCCCTCTTCTCCTCCTCACAGTCTCTCCTCCACGGTGAACTCCTCTCCGGCAAAAGAACGTACAAGATCCAAAAACGAGAACAAAATTTGAAAAAATATCGTGCAAATAAAACGAGCAAAAAAAACGAGCAAAAAAAAACAAGCAAAAAAAGGGCAAAAAAAGTGCGATCCAGACCCAAATTCAAAATTCAAAAATAGCAATGGTGCACAGTGGGGGTTAGATGGTGCGCCACTACTATTTTTCCGCCTTCAAAATTCAGAAAACAATTTACTAGTGGCACACCTGTAGCAATAGTAATGGCGCACTATAAGGTGCGCCACTGTTACCTACAATACTAATGGCGCACCAGAGGTGCGCCATTAGTATTTGCTACTAGTGGCGTGGTAATAGTGGCGCACCTGTAGTGCGCCATTAATGGCCAAAACAGGTGCACCACTAATTAGCCTTTTCCTAGTAGTGACAGTGAAGAAGAATTATGTCTCTTGCTAGCAAGTATTCATTCGGAGCACAAAGAGATTTCTCTCAAACTCTCATAGGATTCGGCTAAGCATCACAACAGACAAAAGTCCCGAATACTTATACCCCTCTTAAAAGTACGGGGGTCATATGACTCAAATAAGAGAAAGAAGAATAACAAAACAAATGCTACGTCCATGCTTCATCTTCAATCTTCTGGACTGCAGTCATTCTTCTTCAGACACACCGAATAAAAATTGCTTTGCGTCAGTAATTCTTTCAAGACCATCTCCGGTACGCAATCTTTTCAGTATGTTTTCTTCTCTAAACATATCCTTCTCTTCTCTGCAACGCAGTTGTTTCTCGGTGAAGTCCTTCAAGGTTCCCAAAAGAATATAGCATTCTTCTTGACAACAAACTCTTCGAGACATGTCAATCTTTCCTGCAGCGCAGACAACTTTCGAGGAAGTTTATAACAAACTTCTTAGTGAGAAATCATTCGGAAGATTATAAAAGTTTTCTCAGTAGCAAATCTTTTGGGAATAACATTCTCTGAATCATAATCAGCTCGTCTACCATGCAGATAATTCTCAGTGAATTTTACGGCAATCATCTTGATAATAAGCTTCTTGAACATATCAATCTTCTCCACTGCAATCTTCTCAGAAGATTATAGCAATCTTCTCCATAGCAATCCTTTAGGAAGAAAACCTTTTGGTAGCATACCTTCCGGGACCAAACCTTTCGATAGCATTCCTTTTGGAAGTAAACCTTTTGGTAGCATACCTTTCGGAAGCAAACCTTTCAGTAGCAAATCTTTTGGCAGCAAATCTTTCGGCTGATTATAGCAATCTTCTCGATACTCCAGGGACTATTTCTATGTGTGTGTGCACTAGCAAAAAAATTAGTCCCAAACTGTTTCTAACAACAATCTCCAAAACACAAGGGGCAAGGAATTGCACCAACAATTTCCCCCTTTTTGGACGATTGTTGACAAAACAAATAAACATCAAAGAGTAGATAGATATGTAACATGAAACATGCGAAATGTAAATTTGGTAATTATCTCGAAGATAAATATGCTCCCCCTAAGTGTATACGGCATATGAAAAATGAACCTTTTGCATAAACCTGCATATATAAAAATAAGCTTGGTGGAGAGATATTTCACATCTTCGAGAATAAATGGATTGCACCGAAGGATAATATCCGAGATATAAAAGTGTGCATCCTTACGTGAACTCTGGTAATACTTCCACCTACAAAAATAAATTCTTGAGAGAAATAAAGTATGGCAGGGGTTATTATCATTCGAGAAGTAGAAAGAGTTCACAAGAGTTATACAACATGATAAGTATCAAATGAAGGCAAGTGTCGTAAACTCGAAAAACAACCCAGCAAAGACCCGCAAATCTATCACTCGATGTCTTTGAGGGAGTCCTAGATTAGGGGGTATCCGGACAGCCGGACTATATACTTTGGCCAGACTGTTGGACTATGAAGATACAAGATTGAAGACTTCGTCTCGTGTCCGGATGGGACTCTCCTTTGCGTGGAAGGCAAGCTTGGCGATTCGGATGCTAGATCTCCTCCTTTTGTAACAGACTCTGTGTAACCCTAGCCTCCTCTGGTGTCTATATAAACCGGAGGGTTTAGTCCGTAGGACAACAACAGTCATACCGTAGGCTAGCTTCTAGGGTTTAGCCTCTACGATCTCGTGGTAGATCAACTCTTGTAATACTCATATCATCAAGATCAATCAAGCAGGAAGTAGGGTATTACCTTCGTTGAGAGGGCCTGAACCTGGGTAAAACATCGTGTCCCCTGCCTCCTGTTACCATTAGCCTTAGACGCACAGTTCGGAACCCCCTACCCGAGATCCGCTGGTTTTGACAACGACATTGGTGCTTTCATTGAGAGTTCCTTTGTGTCATCGCTATAAGGCTCGATGGCTCCTTCAATCATCAACAACAACACGGTCCGAGGTGAGACCTTTCCCCCCGGACAAATCTTCGTGTTCGGCGGCTTCGCACTGTGGGCCAACTCGTTTGGCCATCTGGAGCAGATCGACAGCTACTCCCCTGGCCATCAGGTCAGGTTCGGAAACTTGAATTACATGACCGATATCCGCGGAGATTTAATCTTCAACGGATTTGGGCCTACGCCAGGAGCGTCGAACAATCACGACGAGCACGACTTAGATCAGTTGTTGGACAGTATTCGGGATATCGCACTTGCATCAGCTCGAGACCTGGATCCGGGGCAGATTGAGGGAGTCCTGGATTAGGGGGTATCCGGACAGCCGGACTATATACATCGTCCGGACTATTGAAGCGTGAAGATACAAGACTCAAGACTTCGACCCGTGTTCGGATGGGCCTCTCCTTTGCGTGGAAGACAAGCTTGGCGATCCGGATATTATATTTCCTTCCTTGTAACCGACTCCTTGTAAACCCTAGCCCTCTCCAGTGTCTATATAAACCGGAGAGGATGGTCCTTACAAGGCCGATCACAATTACAATCATACCATCATAGTCTGGCTCTAAGAGTTTAGCCTCTATGATCTCGTGGTAGATGTACTCTAGTACTACACATATCTTCAATATTAATCAAGAACGAAGTAGGGTTTTTTTACCTCCATCGATAGGGCTCGAACCTGGGTAAACATTGTGTCCCTTGCTTCCTGTTCCCATCATCCTAAGACGCACAGATCGGGACCCCCTACCAGAGATCCGCCGGTTTTGACACCGACATTGGTGCTTTCATTGAGAGTTCCTCTGTGTCATCGCTTCGACGCTTGATGGCTTCTTCAATTGCCAACAACATGGTCCAGGGCGAGACTTTTCTCCCCAGAGAGATCCTTGTGTTCGGCGGCTTCGCACTGCGGGCCAATTCGCTTGGTCATCTAGAGTAGATCGACACCTACGCCCCTGGCCACCAGGTCAGGTTCGGAAACTTGAAATACACGGCTGATATTCACGGAGACTTGATCTTCAACAGATTCGGGCCTGTGCCAGGAGCGCCGGACAGTTACGATGAGCACGGCCTAGACCTGCTGTCGGAAAATGCTCGGGATATCATCCCTGTAGCGGCACCGGATCTAAATCCGGAGCAGGTTGCGTCGCCTAAGGACGGAGGGCTAGACCCCGCCCCGCAGGCCGCATACTCATCGGCATTGGAGCCGAATGCAGGTCTCACCTCTTTGGAGGCCTGTAACCCCGGGCCCCCAGACTCGTATCCGGTTGTTGGTTCCGGTCCGCATACCCTCGAGCCAGCCAAGCCAGCTTGGGCTCCGGTAATGGAGATTACCGCTGTGGATATCTTCCAACACTCGCCTTTAGGCGACATGCCGAACTCATTAAAGTATCTCTCTTTGTCAGGAGACTCGGGGCCGAACTATGTCCGGCCTGAGTGGGAAGCAGGCGACGAAGGAATTCGTTGCCCGTCCACCACCTACTTCATTACCGCAATCGATGATTTAACCGACGTTCTTGACTTCGACTTCGAAGACATCGATGGTATGGACGATGATGCAAGAGAAGCTTCAGAATCTCTGGGGCGCGGGACTACTACCTTGTCACACGATATATACATGGTGGATACGCCCAAGAAGGACTACAGCGATAATCCGGAAGATAAAACACCCGGGCAAAAGCCAAAATAGCGGCGCAAACGTCACTCAAAATCCAGCAATAGCAAAAATAGCGACAAGAGCGCAAGAAGGGTCGACATACCAGAAGGTAGTAATGACCACACAGACCCAACGATGGAGCAGGACGAGCCAGGTCACACCAAACCAAGTCCGGAGCAAATATCCGATCACAATGATCCGGAGGGACGAGCTCATGAAACCGCCCCAGAACAAGAACGCAGTCCGGACAACGATGCATTCATCATCCCGGACGAACCAGTGGAGCGAGACAACCTCCACCGAAAGCTTATGGCTATAGCAAGAAGTCTAAAGAAGCAGAAGCAACGGCTCAAAGCCGCATAGGAAAAGCTCAGTCGCAGATGGAATAAAGTGCTGGACACTAAAGAAAGATACGGGGATGATCGCCATACAAAAAGCTATCCAAAGCGCAAGCTACTGCCAGAATTCGATGACGAGGCTGTTCCACCAAAGAATAATACGACCAGGAGACCCGACGTACCGCTTCACAACCACAACAGAGCGGATACTAACACCACACACGATCTACATGAGCATCTGGATAAGAAAGCCGATGCAGCCAGGTCCATCTACGAATCTAAAGGACACACGCCGGCGAAGGACTATGGTCACCCAAACACTCATACCAGCCAAATACCAGTTCAGAATAAGCATCAAACACAACAACAGCCGACGGCATGCCCAGATACAGAGGGGCTGCTCACCCCCTGTCCTTCACCGAAGAAGTACTGGACCATGAATTCATACAAGGCTTTAAACCTGTGCACATAGAGGCATACAACAGAACGACAGACCCAGAGGTCTGGATCAAGGATTTTATCCTGCATATTCACATGGCTCGTGGGGATGACCTCCACACATCAAATACCTTCCCCTCAAACTGAAGGGACCAGCTCGACACTGGTTGAAAAGCCTCCCCGAAACCTCAATTGGGAGTTGGGAGGAACTCGAAGACACTTTCAGGGACAATTTTCAAGGGACTTATGTCCGGCCTCCGGATGCAGACGATCTAAGTCATATAATCCAACAGCCCGGAGAGTCCGCCCGCAAGCTTTCGAACAGATTCCTCACTAAGAAGAATCAAATTGTCGATTGTCCGGACGCCGAAACCTTAACGGCATTCAAACACAGCATCCGTGACGAATGGCTCGCCAGACACCTCGGCCAAGAAAAGCCAAGGACAATGGCAGCCTTAACAAGCCTTATGACCCGCTTTTGCATGGGTGAAGATAGTTGGCTTGCCCGTAAAGGCACCAGCGACCCCAACACATCCAAAATAAGGGATGGCAACGGGAAGCTACAACGTAATAAACACAAACGCCAAAACAAGGAAGAGAGCCCGGATAACACAATGGTCAATGCCGGATTCAGGGGCTCTCGGCCTGATTAGCAAAAGAAGCCACCTAAAGGCAGTAAAGAGGGACCGTCCGGTCTGAACAGAGTCCTGGATAGACTATGCCAAATTCATGGCACCCCGGGGAAACCTGCGAACCGCACCTATAGAGAGTGTTGGGTCTTCAAGCAGGCCGGCAAATTAAATGCCGAACACAAAGGGAGGGAAACACCAAGTGAATACGAGGACGAACCTTCCCAACCGAACACTGGGGGACAGAAAAAATTCCCACCAGAGGTTAAAACAGTAAACATGATCCACGCGACTCACACATTCACGAGAAGGCATGAACGCGCGCTCAGAGACGCCCACGATGTAGAGCCCATCGTACCCACATCTGACTACTGGATGTCTCGTTCGATCACTTTCGATCACATGGACGACCGAACTAGTATTCGGCGCGGAGGATCACAGGACTTTGTGCTTGACCCAATAATCGACGGATACCGTCTCACCCGTGTCCTCATGGACGGCGGCAGCAGTCTTAATTTAATATATGAGGACACTGTCCGCAGAATGGGGATAAACCCATCCAGAATTAGCCAAAGCAACACCGCCTTTGAAGGGCTGATACTAGGCGTTGAAGCCTATGGCAGGGGCTCCGTCATGCTGGAAGTAACATTCGGCTCCCCAGGCAACTCCAGAAGCGAAGAGCTACTCTTCACCATCGCACCTTTCCAAAGCAGCTATAACACATTGCTTGGAAGAACGGCCTTCGCCCACTTCAACGCATTGCCACACTATGGCTACCTTACACTCAAGATGCCCGGTCCCCGTGGCGTCATCACCGTTACCAGATTCACAGAGCGCTCTTTACGCATAGAGGAACACGTGACGGCCCTGGTGGCCGAACTGTAAGCGGCCTCCAATATCAAAAAACATGACTGGTCATTACGACCATAGACACGGTTAGACGAGTCCGGTAGCCCGGACAAAATTGAACCAGGGCGCCGTATATGTAATCCCATAGGGGAAACCAGGGGCTATAAATATTTAATACAGCCCCACACTTGGCTCAACCTTATTGGCAGGCCAACATCTTACACTTTTATTATCAATCGAATACTTACGTCGTACTCTCTTACGAGTTTTCTTTTTCCACAGACAACGTTCGCACGATACCCTTCTAGGATACGCCACGATGGAGATAAAGGCGCAGACGTGCAGCAGGGCCCCGTTCAACAGGTTTCTTTTTAGATTAAGCCCCTGTGTAAACCTTTTCTACTGCCTCTTGTTGTTTAACCATCCCATGGGTTCCATACCCACAGAGGTTACTGCCGTTATTGGCATTTGGCCACGGCAGATTAAATCACACGTACCTGGAAATTTAGGGCTTATAATAGGCTCTCATCAGCCTATTTTCTTTTACAAAGACCGAATACCCTCGGGAGTGTTCGGCGTCATGAGTTTGGCCGTATATGCATCACCTCCGAATCATGTCTTTGGTCAAATGTTGGGTTTGCCCGGCTCCTGGGTTTGCCGCCTTATGTTCCGTTATTATCAGCTAAGGCAGGCCAAAGGAGAACTACCGCGATTGTGCCCTGGTTATTCCGGATGAGCGCCTCAGTAGAGAAAGCCGAAAACTGACTGTCAAGATACAGCGAGAGACTGTTCAACCACTCGAAGAATCACCAGAATCTTTGAGGATTCCTCCGCATTAACGAAGGGCCGTTTCCCGGCCATGTACACACGCGCCCGTATTCGGATGCACGTGAATCTACCAGGGGCTACATAGTAGCTCCACCATTATACTCCCATGGCTAAGCGAAAGTGTTACAACTATATAGTCTGGTTGCCTAGTTCGACGTGTGATCACCTCCTTAATGGACCAAGACGTTGAATCAAGTGTGATTAAACATATTTTGCGCGAACACCCCCGCATTGTATGCATGGGGGCTGAAGCCAACGACTGCTATCTTTCGAACTACTTATACATATGAAAACGGCCGCACAGGGGACACAATCACATTTTTCAGGTAAAAACTATAAATATAGCCTCATAATCAAAATACACATTGTTTTTTACAATGATTCGACTTATCACTCGAACAAGACATTCTTCAAGCACTACGCCTCTATTAGGCGGGCACCTTCTGTGACCTGCGCCAAGTAGTGCTCGGCCGGATATTGGCCTCCCGCCGGATCCTGGGTCGCTATAATGCTGGCCTCCATATCCGTACAATAGGCTTTAACACGGGCAAGAGCCATCCGCGCACCCTCTATGCACGGCAACCTCCTCACGGCGTCAATCCGAGACACGGCCCCAAGGAATTGCTGCACCAAACCAAAGTAGTTGTCCGACCTAGGCCCCTTCGGCCAAAAATGATCTATTACAGACTGCATTGCAAGCCCGGACAGCCTGTGGACCTCCATCACAGCAGCCACCTTCTCATTTAGCGGCAGCAGGCGAGTGGGAGCATCGAATTGCGACCAGAAAAGCTTCTCCACTTCCTTATCACCTTGACCCTCGAAGAACTTGACAGCGTCAGCTGTACTCTTCGCCAAGTCCGCATATGCGTCTGCAGGACTCCAGCGCCCAGCTAGGGGAGCATACTTCGGATCCAAAAACTTCGTCCGCAGTAAGTAGGAGACCCCAGCCATGATTTTGTCGACCTGTTGGAGCTCCTCCCGCATACCCCGGATCTCGGTCCGCATCTCCTTGGTGGCATTAAGCACCTTGTCCAGCTCGGCCGAACTACCCTTCTTCTCCTTTTCAAGGAGTACATACCGGTCGGCGGCATTTTTCAACTCCCCAACCATTTCGGCTATCTTTTCCTCGCTTCGGTGATGAGCAGCCTGTTCGGCTCTCAATTCTTCGGCCGCCTCTAGGGCAGCCGCATTGCTAGCTCGAGCTTGTTCCTTGGCCTGAGCAAGTTCCGCCCTCAGGGCCTCCACGGCAGCAGCACCACCTGCAGTGCAAACACATTGCATTAATATTATGCCCCTCTCGCATTTTCTTATATAAAAACATAATAAGGGAAGCAGAGCACATACCCCGTGACTCTTCTAGCCTCTTGTTCACCGCGTGATATCGACATCGATTGATCCGATCTGCCTCCTTAGTTCGGCAACTTCAACAGACTGGTTCGCTGCCGGATCCTTAGACACCTGCGCACACGTACAGCGCAGCCATTACTATATGATCCCTCGTTTGCCGCCTATGGCGGGCAACCAGAGTCACAGGGGCTACTATCCATAGGGAGCACACCTAGTGCGTGCTTCATAACCAAAAAGTTGTGCATTTTTCACTACTTACCTCAAAGCCTTTGAGTAGGCTTGTAAATGCCTCATTCAAACCGCTTGTAGCGGACGAAATCTTCGTGAGCACCGTAATCATTAAAGAACTGTGCTCCTCCGAGAGCGCAGCTCGCTCAAGAAGGCCTGTCAGTACGTCCGGCCGGACATCGAATGTGCCGGACCCTTCTCATCGCCCCCTGTGGGAGCCAAACGCTCCGGCCTCAGGGCGACTGACGTGTTAGCCTCCGGCTTCGGCAGATCCGGACTCCTCTGTGACGACACCTCAGTGTCGCCTGCTTCATGAGGCGGAGAGGTGGGTGGGGTCTCACTCTCCATCATCTTCGGAAGAAGATCCCCCGAAGACGAACTCCGTTGAGAAGAGCTGCTCACCGGACTGCAAAAGACGAAGTCCCGGTTATGGATCTCGGAGAAACACCATACCTTCGAATTAACGATCAACTTACAGCTCGGTTGAGGGCTGGCCCGTTGGTGGGTGCGACGCGGTGAGGGTGCCCGTCGTGGCAGAGCCCCCTTGTGCTACCTTCTACCCTTGCTTGGGCATCTCCACCTCCAAGTCTTCGGAGGCAGCCCTTTTCCTCCCGCGCGGGGAGGAGGCTTTAGCCTCCCCTTCCTGACTATCCTCCATAGGAGAGGTAGCGATTCCCCCGGTCTGGATGCGTAGTGTGTGAAGTTCGGCTTCACTGCCCTTTCCTTCTCCTTTCCCTGAGGGGATTTTTCTGAGCGCCCGGCAAAGCATCTTGGCAATGGTTGGACCAGGCGAGCCTTCAGGAAGTGGCGCCGGACACCTGATTCTCTCCGCCTTGTTGAGCCATTCCTGGCCACGGAGGGATTTTCAGAATAATAGTTACGATAAATATAAATGAAGTGTACGGCTTTAAGGTTATTTACTTGGGCATCTAGGCGATTGAAGCTTAGGCCCGCATCCTTGGTGGTGTTCGGACACTTTACTTGTGGTCCGAGGAATAATTTACGCATCCCTTCGAGCTTCGGGCCAAAGAAGTGCTTAATGGTCCGCAGACCCTCCGGATTAAACTCCCACATCCGGAGAGGCCGACGTTTGCACGGCAACATCCGTCGGATTAGCATCTCTTGCATTATGCTAACAAGATTTATGTCCCTCTCAATAAGCTCCCGGATGCGATTCTGCAGTTCTGGTAGATTGCCAGCAGGCCCATAATTTCGTCCTATGTCGGTGCAAGACGCCAACTGTGACAGAGGGCCCGAGTGAAACTCGGGGGCGGCTACCCACTTTGTGCCTCTGGGAGATGTAGCATAAAACTACCTCCGTTGCCATACATCGGATACTTCCGGGAAAGAACCATCTGGCCATGGGGTATCAGCGTTCCTGCTTATTATGGCACCTCCACACTCCGCATGTCGCCCCTCGATCATCTTCGGCTTCACATTGTAGGTCTTGAGCCATAAGCCGAAGTGTGGGGAGACATGGAGAAAAGCCTCGCACACAATAATGAACGACGAGATATGGAGAATGGCGTATGGAGCCAGATCATGAAAATCCAACCCATAGTAGAACATGAGCCCCCTCAAAAAGGGGTCGAGGGTAAGGCCCAGGGCTCGGAGGAAGTGAGGAACGAACACAACGCTCTCGTTGGGCTCCGGCGTAGGGATGACTTGCCCTGGAGCAGGAAGCCTATGCTCGATGTCTGCGGTCAGGTATCCAACCTCCCTAAGCTTAGTAATATCCTCCTTTTGGATCGAGGAGGCCACCCACCAGCCTTTTGCGTCAGATCCGGACATACTGGAGGATTTGGGGGGTTGGAGCTTAGGTTTTGAGTGCTGGAGTTCGAGGTGCGAAAAGGAGCAAGAGAGGTGGAAAAGAGGCGTAGGCCTCGGCCCCTTTATAAAGGGGATGAATATCAAGAGTCCTCAGCGTGACCGCTTGAGACTTATCTAAAATACACGGAGTCATACCAACGGTCGCCGTGGGGTCACGCACGCCCATATTGATGAAAGATCATGTATTAAGAGGAACACGATCTCTGCTTTGGTAGGACATGCCAATAAAACCGCCTCGCAACGCAACTCGAGGTGGAGCAGGAAACGCCGGTTCGTGTTGGACTAGGCCACGATGCAAGGACACGAGGTATGAAGATTGCCAGCAGAACGGATTTATGCTATGTTCCCTACAATGGTGTGTGAAGATCATCACATTGGGACACGGTCTACGTGTTCGATAATAACCTTGGAGTATTCGGAAGGAGGAACCCGCCTTGCAATGCCGAAGACAAGACTGCGTGCCGGACTCATCGTCATTGAAGCCTAGTTCAGGGGCTACTGAGGGAGTCCTGGATTAGGGGGTATCCGGACAGCCGGACTATATACATCGTCCGGACTATTGAAGCATGAAGATACAAGACTCAAGACTTCGGCCCGTGTCCGGATGGGGCTCTCCTTTGCGTGGAATACAAGCTTGGCAATCTGGATATTATATTTTGTTCCTTCTGACCGACTCCTTGTAAATACTATCCCTCTCTGGTGTCTATATAAACCGGAGAGGATGGTCCTTAGAAGGCCGATCACAATTACAATCATACCATCATAGACTAGATCTTAGGGTTTAGCCTCTACGATCTCGTGGTAGATCTACTCTTGTACTACACATATCTTCAATATTAATCAAGAAGGAAGTAGGGTTTTACCTCCATCGAGAGGGACCGAACCTGGGTAAACATTGTGTCCCTTGCTTCCTGTTACCATCAGCCTAAGACGCACAGATCGGGACCCCCTACCTGAGATCCGCAGGTTTTGACACCGACATGGATCACACCGTCCGAAGACGGGTGGATGGACCCCGCCACGGAGGCTGCACACCTTTCGGCGGTAGAGCCGAACACAGACTCCACCTCTAAGGAAATCCGTGTCACCGGACCCCCGGACTTGTTTCCGGCCACGGGTCCCGGACCGCACGCATCCGTGCCCATCAAAGCCGACTGGGCACCAATCATGGAATTCACTGTCGCGGATATCTTTCAGCGCTCGCCCTTCAGCGACGTGCTAAACTAGTTAAGGTCTCTCTCTTTATCAAAAGACTCTTGGCCGAACTATGTCCGGCTCGAGTGGGATACAGACGACGAGGAAAATCACAACCCACCCACCACCCACTTCATAGCCACTGTCGATGATACAACAAACATGCTTGACTTCGACTCCGATGACATAGACGGTACAGACATCGATGCAGGGGATGATTTGGAACCACCGCCCACGGGGCGCTGGACTGCCACCTCATCATATGACATATATATGATGGACGCGCCTAAGGAGGACAATGGCGACAAAAAGGACAGAACGGAGGATGAACCCCCAGGACAAAAGCCAAAACGATGGCACATGCACCGCTCTAAGTCCAGTCACAGTAAAAATAGCAATAACAGTGAAAGAAAAGTTAACACTCCGGTCGACTCCAACGGCAACAATAACCATATGGACCCAGCGATGGAGCAGGATGAGCCAGGCCACGCCGATCACAGCCCGGAGCAGACGCCCTATCACAGCGATCCTGAACGCTGAACTCATCAACCTGCCTCCGGAGAGGAGGACAGTCCGGTCGACGATGCATTCATCATCCCGGAAAAATGCCTAGAACAAGATAACCTCCGCAGAAGGCTGATGGCCACTGCGAGGAGCCTAAAGAAACAGAAGCAAAGGCTTAAGGACACGTAGACTACGCTCAACCGCAGGTGGAAAAAATTGCTAGACACAGAAGAAAAATAAGGCAACAATCGCCATACAAAGAGCTAACCAAAGCGCAAGCTGCTGCCCGAATTCGACGATGAAGCTGTAGAGCCCATTCCACCGAAGAACAATACGACCAATCGGGACTAACCTACATTTGGGATGTTTATGGGCTTTATTTTATACATTATTATCATTTTTGGGACTAACCTACTAACCGGAGGCCCAGCCCGTATTGCTGTTTTTTTTGCCTATTTCAGTATTTCGAAGAAAAGGAATATGAAACGAAGTCCAAACGGAATGAAACCTTTGGGAGCGTGATTTTTGGAACGAACGTGATCCACAAGACTTGGAGTGCAAGTCAAGAAACAGCCGGAGCCTCCACGAGATAGAAGGGTGCCCCCCCTATAGGGCGCGCCCCCCTGTCTGGTGGGCCCCTCGGGCGTCCACCGACGTACTTCTTCCTCCCATATAAGCCTACATACCCCGAAAACATCCACGGAGCAACCCGAAACACAATTTCCACCACCGTAACCTCGTGTATCCGCGAGATCCCATCTTGGAGCCGTTGTCGGTGTTCTGCCGGAGGGGGAATCCACCATGGAGGGCTTCTACATCAACATCCTTGCCCCTCCAATGAGTTGTGAGTAGTTTACCACAGACCTCCGGGTCCATAGTTATTAGCTAGATGGCTTCTTCTCTCTTTTTGGATCTCAATACAATGTTCTCCCCCTCTCTTGTGGAGATCTACTCGATGTAATCTCTTTTTGCAGTGTGTTTGTCGGGATCCGTGAATTGTGGGTTTATGATCAGATTTATCTATGGATAATAATTGAATCTTCTCTGAATTATTTTATATGATTGAGTTATCTTTGCAAGTCTCTTAAAATTATCGGTTTGGTTTGGCCTACTAGATTGATCTTTATTGCCGTGGGAGATGTGTTTAGCTTTGGGTTCAATCTTACGGTGTTCTTACCCAGTGACAGAAAGGGTTGCAAGACACGTATTGTATTGTTTCCATCGAGGATAACAAGATGGGGTTTATATCATATTTCTTGAGTTTATCCCTCTACATCATGTCATCTAGCTTAATGTGTTACTCTGTTCTTATGAACATAATACTCTAGATGCATGCTGGATAGCGGTCGATGTGTGGAGTAATAGTAGTAGATGCAGGAAGGAGTCGGTCTATTTGTTATGGACGTGATGCCTATATACATGATCATGCCTAGATAACGTCATAATTATTCACTTTTCTATCAATTGCTCGACAGTAATTTGTTCACCCATCATAATACTTATGCTCTCGAGAGAAGCCTCTAGTGAAACCTATGGACCCCGGCTCTATCTCTTATCATATTTGCTTCCAATCTACTTTTATTTGCATCTTTATTTTCTGCATCTATATTATAAAATACCAAAAATATATTTATCTTATCATATTATCTCTATCAGATCACACTTTCGCAAGTGGCCGTGAAGGGATTGACAACCCCTTTGCCACGTTGGTTGCGAGTTCTTTTATTGTTTGTGTAGGTTCGTGGGACTTGTTGAGGAGCCTCCTACTGGATTGATACCTTGGTTCTCAAAAACTGAGGGAAATACTTACGCTACTGTGCTGCATCACCCTTTCCTCTTCAAGGAAAACCAACGCAAGCTCAAGACGTTGCAAGAAGGATTTCTGGCGCCGTTGCCGGGGAGGTCTTCGCTCAAGTCAAGTCATACCAAGTACCCATCACAAACTCATCTCCCTCGCATTTACATTATTTGCCATTTGCCTCTCATTTTCCTCTCCCCCACTTCACCCTTGTTGTTCTATTCGCCCTCTCTTTCCCAATCTCCTCTCTCTTCCGCTTGCCTTTTTCTGTTTGCTTGTGTCTCCATGTTCCTTCTATGTGCTTGCATCTTTGCTTGCAAAAAATCTATTAATATGGATCCACTTAAAGTGTTCTACTTGGATCATCTTCGATCCTTATGCTATCTTGCTGAAACCCCAACTAGCCTAGTTGATGGGAAATCTTTAGATGAGCATGCTCATTTTGTGCGTTACCGTTTGTCTGAAAAAGGGAGACTTTTATTTGATCAAATAAATAGATTGATGTGTTATGCTTGGAATCTTTGTGAAATTTGTGATTTTACTTGTTGATCTAAGAACCCTAAAAAACACCTTCCCTACCTATGTGTGTTTAATGAAAATGAAATCTTATCTTCTTATGCAAAGGGTGTTTATAGTTACTATGATATTGAACAAATTGAAGAATTTGTTGCTTTTAAGGGTGCTTATGAAGTTGCTTCTTTGATTGAAAAGTATGATATTACTCTCTACGAATCTGGAAATTTTGACATACTTAAATATTGCTATGAAAACTATGCTCATAATGTCTATGTCAAAGAATTTATTGAGAGAATGGTTGTTGCTTTGGAAGAAAATAATGATATGCATGAATCTATAGATAATGATTCCGATGATTTGATTGAAATATCCCTTCATGAACATGATGCTTGCTATTCTTGTGGCCATGATGCCAATATTTGTGAAGATGAATTTGCTATAGTTCCTTATGTTAAACATGAGATCATTGCTATTGCACCCATACTTGGTAGTTTGTTCAATAAAAAGCATGATTGCAATGATTTTACTATAAATTCTCTTGATGTCAATCGTGCTAATAATATGCAAAACCCTAAGCTTGGGGATGCTAGTTTTGCTATGTCTACTACTTGTTTCAATGATCATGATTGGGGTGATTCTTCTTATAACCTTGAAAATTTATTTAATCCCCATGATGAATATGAGATTGATAATAGTGTTTTCAATAATATTGAAAGTGGGTTTGGAAGAGTGTCAACTTTAGATCACACATATTTGGAGTATGTTCAATCTTATGATATTTTTGATAAAAGTGGGTTCGGAAAGGTCATGACTTTAGTTAATGTTAATCCCACTATCTTGGAAGAGTGTCAACTTTGCATGCATGTGGATCATGTTGAGAATATGATTTGTGATAGATATTTTGTTGAATTTGCCTATGATCCTATATGTAATTATTATGATAGAGGAAAATATGGTCGTAGAAATTTTTATCTAATTAAATTACCTCTCGTCATGTTGAGATTCCTATCGTCTCTTTCTTCTTCCTTGCATATGCTAGTTCTTGCTTGCCTTGCAAATTTTTTTGCTTATAATATGCCTATGCATAGGAATTATGTTAGACTTAGATGTGTTTGTCACGTGTTTCATGATGCTCTCTTTATGCTTCAATTCTTGTCTTTCATGTGAGCATCATTGAAATCTCAATGCCTAGCTAAAAAGGCTTTAACGAAAGGCGCTTGTTGGGAGACAACCCAATATTTTTCCTTGCTGTTATTCAATAAATTTTTCTTCTAATTTATGTTTAGATGTGTTTTCATGTCTTATTTAGTGTTTGTGCCAAGTAGAACCTATAGGATAACCTATGATATGAGTTGATTTGATTCTGCTGAAAAACAGAAACTTTGCGCTCACGAGAAAAAATCCAATAAATCACAGGAACGAGATTTTGCATTGATTCTTTTTGATGCTATTCAATAAACAAATTGTTTACTACATCCTAGTTTGGTAGGATTTTTAAGGTTCCAAAAGTTTGCGTTAGCTACATATTTCTACAGACTGTTCTGTTTTTGACAGATTCTGTTTTTCATGTGTTGTTTACTTATTTTGATGCATCTATGGCTAGTATGTAAGGGTATGAACCATAGAGAACTTGGAATACAGTAGGTTTAACAACAATTTAAATAAATAATGAGTTCATTACAGTACCTTATGTGGTGGTTTTGTTTTCTTTCACTAACGGAGCTCATAAGATTTCCTGTTGAGTTTTGTGTTGTGAAGTTTTCAAGTTTTGGGTAAGATTTGATGGACTATGGAATAAAGGGTGGAAAAAGCCTAAGCTTGGGGATGCCCAAAGCACCCCAAGATATTCAAGAATAGCCAAAGGCCTAATCTTGGGGATGCCCCCGGAAGGCATCCCCTCTTTCGTCTTCGTTCATTGGTAACTTTACTTGGGGCTATATTTTTATTTGCGACATGATATGTGTTTTGCTTGGAGCGTCGTGTATTATATTGGTCTTTGCTTGTTAGTTTACTACAATCATCCTTTCTGTAACACACCTTTTGGGAGAAGCCTCTTTGATTGAAATTTATTAGAATACTCTATGTGCTTCACTTATATCTTTTGAGCTTGATAGTTTTTGCTCTAGTGCTTCACTTATATATTTTAGAGCATGGCGGTGGATTAATTTTGAAGAAATTGCTAGTCTCTCATGCTTCACTTATATTATTTTGAGAGTCTCTTATAACACCATGGTATTTTCTTTGGTTATGACTTGGTCCTAGAATGATGAGCATCCAAGTTGGGTATAATAAAAACTATCATAGGAAGTGAATTGGATTCTATGATCAACTTGATACTTGACGATTGTTTTGAGATAGGGAGGTAGTGATATTAAAGTCATGCTAGTTGGGTGATTATGAATTTAAAGAATGCTTGTGTTGAAGTTAGCAAGTCCCGTAGCATGCACATATGGTTAAAGTTGTGTAACAAATTTGAAGCATGAAGTGTACCTGGCTTGTGCATCCTTATGAGTGGCGGTCGGGGACGAGCGATGGTCTTTGCCTACCAATCTATCCCCCTAGGAGCATGCGCGTAGTGCTTGGTTTTTGATGACTTCTAAATTTTGCAATAAGTATATGAGTTCTTTTGACTAATGTTGAGTCCATGGATTATACGCACTTTTACCTTTCCATCATTGCTAGCCTCTTCGGTACCGTGCATTGCTCTTTCTCACCTTGAGAGTTGGTGCAAACTTCACCGGTGCATCCAAACCCCGTGATATGATACGCTCTATCACACATAAACCTCCTTATATCTTCCTCAAAACAGCCACCATACCTACCTATTTATGGCATTTCCATAGCCATTCCGAGATATATTGCCATGCAACTTTCCCCCGTTTCGTTCATCATCATCATAAAATACATTACTTTTGTCATATTGCCATTCCATGATCATGTAGTTGACATCGTATTTGTGGCAAAGCCACCATGCATAATTTTTATACATGTCACTCTTGATTCATTGCACCATCTCAGTACACCGCCGGAGGCATTCATATAGAGTCATATCTTGTTCTAGTTTCGAGTTGTAGTTCGTGTGTTGTAATCAATAAAAGTGTGATGATCATCATTATTAGAGCATTGCCTAAAAAAAGAAAAAAATGCCAAAAAAAGAAAGGCCAAAAGAAAAAAAAAGGAAAAGAAAAAGGAAAAAAGGAAGAAAAAGAAAAAAGAAGAAGAAAATAAATAAAAGGGGCAATGCTACTATCTCTTTTTCCACACTTGTGCTTCAAAGTAGCACCTTGTTCTTTATTGAGTCTCATATATTGTGCTTCAAAGTAGCACCATGTTCTTCATATACTATTGGGATTTTTTTGTTATAGAACTTGGCTTGTATATTCCTACGATGGACTTCCTCAGATGCCCTAGGTCTTCGTGAGCAAGCAAGTTGGATGCACACCCACTAGTTTTCTTTTGTTGAGCTTTCATTCATTTATAGCTCTAGTGCATCCGTTGCATGGCAATCCCTACTCCTCATGTTGACATCAACTGATGGGCATTCCCATATCCCGTTGATTATCCTCGTCAATGTGAGACTTTCTCCTTTTTTGTCTTCTCCACACAATCCCCAATCATTATTCTATTCCACCCATAGTGCTGTATCCATGGCTCACGCTCATGTATTGCGTGAAGGTTGAAAAAGTTTGAGATTATTTAAGTACGAAATAATTGCTTGGCTTGTCATCGGGGGTATAGAAGTTGGGAACATCTTTATGTGACGAAAATGAAGCATAGCCTAACTATATGATTTTGTAGGGATGAACTTTCTTTAGCCATGTTATTTTGAGAAGACAAGATTGCTTTTATTAGTATGCTTGAAGTATTGCTATTTCTTTTGTCAATATGAGCTTTTATCTTGAATCATTTGGATCTGAACATTCATGCCACAATAAAGAAAATTATATTGAGAATTATGCTAGGTAGCATTCCACATCAAAAAATCTGTTTTTATCATTTACCGACTCGAGGACGAGCAGGAATTAAGCTTGGGGATGCTTGATACGTCTCCAACGTATCTATAATTTTTTATTGTTCCATGCTATTATATTACCTGTTTTGGATGTTTATGGGCTTTATTTTATACAATATTATCATTTTTGGGACTAACCTACTAATCGGAGGCCCATCCCGTATTGCTGTCTTTTGCCTATTTCAGTATTTCCAAGAAAAGGAATATCAAACGGAGTCCAAACGGAATGAAACCTTCGGGAGCGTGATTTTTGGAACGAACGTGATCCAGAGGACTTGGAGCGCAAGTCAAGAAACAGCCGGAGCCTCCACGAGATAGGAGCCCCCCCCTATAGGGCGCGCCCCCTGTCTTGTAGGCCCCTCGTGCGTCCACCGACGTACTTCTTCCTCCCATATAAGCCTACGTACCCAGAAAACATCCAGGGAGCAACCCGAAACACAATTTCCACCACCGTAACCTCGTGTATCCGCGAGATCCCATCTTGGAGCCGTCATCGGCGTTCTGCCGGAGGGGGAATCCACCATGGAGGGCTTCTACATCAACATCCTTTCCCCTCCAATGAGTTGTGAGTAGTTTATCACAGACCTACGGGTCCATAGTTATTATCTAGATGGCTTCTTCTCTCTTTTTGGATCTCAATACAATGTTCTCCCCCTCTCTTGTGGAGATCTATTCGATGTAATCTCTTTTTGCGGTGTGTTTGTCGAGATCCGATGAATTGTGGGTTTATGATCAGATTTATCTATGGATAATAATTGAATCTTCTCTGAATTCTTTTATATGATTGAGTTATCTTTGCAAGTCTCTTCGAATTATCGGTTTGGTTTGGCCTACTAGATTGATCTTTCTTGGCATGGGAGAAGTGTTTAGCTTTGGGTTCAATCTTGCAGTGTTCTTACCCAGTGACAGAAAGGGTTGCAAGACAGGTATTGTATTGTTGCCATCGAGGATAACAAGATGAGGTTTATATCATATTGCTTGAGTTTATCCCTCTACATCATGCCATCTTGCTTAATGCGTTACTCTGTTCTTATGAACTTAATACTCTAGATGCATGCTGGATAGCGGTCGATGTGTGGAGTAATAATAGTAGATGCAGGCAGGAGTCAGTCAACTTGTTATGGACGTGATGCCTATATACATGATCATGCCTATATAACGTCATAATTATTCGCTTTTCTATCAATTGCTCGACAGTAATTTGTTCACCCACCGTAATACTTATGCTCTCGAGAGAAGCCTCTAGTGAAACCTATGGCCCCCGGGTCTATCTCTTATCATATTTGCTTCCAATCTACTTATTTTTGCATCTTTATTTTCTGCATCTATATTATAAAATACCAAAAATATATTTATCTTATCATATTATCTCTATCAGATCTCACTTCTGCAAGTGGCCGTGAAGGGATTGACAACCCCTTTGTCACGTTGGTTGCGAGTTCTTTGTTTGTTTGTGTAGGTTCGTGGGACTTGTTGAGAAGCCTCCTACTGGATTGATACCTTGGTTCTCAAAAACTGAGGGAAATACTTACGCTACTGTGCTGCATCACCCTTTCCTCTTCAAGGAAAACCAACGCAAGCTCAAGACATAGCACGCAACCAGGTCCATCTATGGATCTAGAGGACATGCTCAAGCACGGAATTATGGTCGTGAAGACGATCACACTGATCGCGCACCAGTACGGAATGAACACTGGACACAACACCAGTCGACAGCATGCCATGACATGTCCAGATACAGAGGGGCAGCGCACCCTCTGTGCTTCACCGACGAGGTACTGGACCACGAATTTCCACAGGGATTCAAACCCGTGAATATAGAGGCATATGACGGAACGACGGACCCTGGGGTCTGGATTGAGGATTTTATCCTCCATATCCACATGGCTCGTGGGGATGATCTCCACGCCATCAAATATTTACCCCTCAAGTTGAAAGGGCCAGCTCAGCACTGCTTGAACAGCCTCCCCAAAAATTCAATTGGAAGTTGGGAGGAACTGGAGGACGCTTTCAGGGCCAATTTTCAAGGGACCTATGTCCGACCTCCGGACGCAGACGATTTAAGCCACATAATACAGCAGCCCGGAGAGTCAGCCCGTAAGCTTTGGAACAGATTGCTCACCAAGAAGAATCAAATTGTCGATTGTCCGGATGCCGAAGCCCTAGCGGCCTTCAAGCACAGTATCCGAGACGAGTGGCTCGCTAGGCACCTCGGCCAAGAAAAGCCAAGGACAATGACGGCCTTAACAAGCCTTATGACCCGCTTCTGCACGGGTGAGGACAGCTGGTTGGCCCGTAGA
The DNA here is from genome assembly GCF_018294505.1 of Triticum aestivum. Lineage (NCBI taxonomy): Eukaryota > Viridiplantae > Streptophyta > Magnoliopsida > Poales > Poaceae > Triticum > Triticum aestivum. The sequence continues at coordinate 27,151,939 of NC_057795.1, read as the reverse complement.
GGCACCAGTGACCCGGGCACATCCAAAATTAGGGATGGCAACGAGAAGCCACGGCACAATAAAAACAAGCGTCAAAACAAGGAAGACAGTCTGGACAACACGGCAGTCAACACCGGATTCAGGGGCTCTCGACCCGGTCAACGAAAGAAGCCATTTAAAGGCAGCAAAGAAGGATCGTCCGGCCTGAACAAAGTCCTGGACAGATTGTGCCAAATCCATGGCACCCCCAAAAAACCTGTGAATCACACTCACAGAGAGTGCTGGGTCTTCAAGCAGGCCGGAAAGTTAAATGCCGAACACACGGGAAGAGAAACACCGAGTGAAGACGAGGATGAGCCTTGCCAGCCGAACACTAGAGGACAGAAAAAATTCCCACCAGAAGTCAAAACAGTAAAACATGATCTACGCGACTCACATGCCAAAGAGAAGGAGCAAACGCGCGCTCAGAGACGTATATGCTGTAGAACCCATCGCCCCCAAGTTCAACCCCTGGTTGGCCTGCCCGATCACCTTCGATCATAGGGACCACCCGACTAGTATCCGGCACAGAGGATCGGCTGCCTTGGTGCTCGACCCAATAATCGATGGATACCATCTCACTCGCGGCCTCATGGACGGCGGCAGTAGTCTTAATCTAATATATCAGGACACTATCTGCAAGATGGGGATAGACCCATCCAGAATCAGCCAAAGTAACACCACCTTTAAAGGAGTGATACCAGGCGTCGAGGCTCGCTGCAAGGGCTCCCTCATATTAGAGGTGACATTCTGTTCTCCCGACAACTTCAGAAGCAAAGAATTACTCTTCGACATCGCTCCCTTCCGAAGCGGTTATCATGCATTACTCGGAAGAACGGCCTTTGCTCGCTTCAACGTAGTGCCGCACTATGCCTACCTTAAACTCAAGATGCCCGGTCCACGTGGCGGCATCACTGTTAGCGGAAACACAGAGCGGTCCCTATATGCGGAAGAGTATGTGGCGGCTCTAGCAGTCAGACACTAAGCGGCCTCTCCTATCAGACTGCATGATCGTTCGTTAAGATCGCGGACACGGTTAGACGAGTCCGGCGCACCACCATCTGTAACAGCCCAGATAAACCTGAGCTGGGTGCTACGCATATTCCCCACATAGATGGAACCAGGGGCTGCAAACATGTAATAAAGCCCATAATTTGGCTTGACCTTATTAAACATGCCAATACAACACAATTCTAATATCCATTGAGAATAAACCAACTGTTCACACGCTTACGCCATGCTCTTCTGCATGACTTTTCCTTTTTGCAGGCACCATTCGTGCGACACCCTTCTAGGACACGGCACAATGGAGACAAAGGCGCAGACGTGCAGTAGGGCCTCGCTCAAAGGTTTCTCTTTAGATTAAGCCCCTGCGTAAAGGTTTTTTACTGCCTCTTGTTGACATCCCACGGGTATTCAATACACCCATAGGGGATACTAGCGTTATTTGCATTTCACCACGACCGGTTAATGCACGTACCCAGAAATACATGGTTCATAATCAAGGGCGCTACCCAGCCCAGTATATGTTATAAAGTCCAAATACCTTTGGGAGTGTTCGGCGTCACGAGTTTAGCCTTATATGCATCAGTTCTGAATCATGTCTTTGGTCAAATGTTGGGTTTGCCCGGCTCCTGGGTTTGCTACCTTACGTTCCGTTATATCGGCTAAGGCGGCCAAAGGAGAATTACTGCGATTGTGCCCTGGTTATTCCGGATGAGCACCTCAATAGAGAATGCTAAAAACTGACTGTCATGATATAGCGAGAGACTGGTCAACCACTCGAGGACTAATCGGAATCTTTGGGATTCCTCCGCATTAACGAAGGACTGTTTCGCGGTCATGTACACACACGCCCGTATCTGGATGCACGCGAAGGTACCAGGGGCTATATAGTAGCCCCACCATCAAACTCCTATGGCTAAGTGAAAGTGTTAAAGCTATATAGTCCGGTTGCCTAGTTCGACGTGCGATCACCTCCTTAATGGACCAAGATGTTGGATCAAGTGTGATTATGTACATTTTTGCGAACACACCCGCATCATATGCGTGGGGGCTGAAGCCAACGATTGCTAACTTTCAGGATATATACATATTGAAAAAAGGCCGCACAGGAGGCACTATAAAACTTTCGGGCGAAAGTATAAACATGGCCTTTATAATCAAAATAGAATTGTTTTTACAATTGAATAAACTTGTCACCCGAACATGACATTCTTCGAGCACCGAGCCTCTATTAAATGGGCACCATCTATGACCTACTCAAAATAGTGCTCGGCTGGGTCCCGGCTCCCTGCCGGACTCTGGGTTGCAACACCGGTGGCCTCCATACCTGCCCAATATGTCTTAACACGGGCAAGATCCATCTGCGGACCCTCTATGCACACCAACCTTTTCATGGCATCGATTTGCGATCCGGCGCCCAATAATTTTTGCACTAAACCAAAGTAACTGTCCGACCTCGGTCCCTTCGGCCATAGATGATCTATTACAGACCTCATTGCAAGATCGGACAACATATGGAGCTCGGCCATAGCGGCCATCCTCTCACTCAATGGCAATGAGCGCGTTGGAGCACTAAATTGCGACCAGAACAACCTTTCTATTTCATTATATTTATGATCCTTGAATAACTTGGTCGCATCAGCCGTACTTTTCTCCAAGTCCGCATACTCATCTGCAGCGCTCCAAAGCCAATCCAAAGGAGCATACTTTGAATCTAAGAACTTCATCCGCAACATATAGGGGCTTCCAGCCGCGATTTCTCCGGCTTGTCGAAGCTCCTCCCGCGTGTCTCTAATTTCAGAGCATGTCTCCTTGGTCGCATCAATGGCCTTCTTCAGGTCAGCCGATTTCGTCTAATTCTCCTTTTCAAGGAACTCATACCGGCCGGCAGCGTTCTTCAGTTCCACAGCCATCTCGGCTATTTTATCTTTGCTTTGGCGATGAGCAGCTTGTTCGGCTCTCAAATCTTCGGCCGCCTTTAGGGCAGCCACATTGCTAGCCCGGGCTTTTTCCTTTGCTAGGGCAAGTTCCGCCCTCAGGGCCTCCACGGCAGCAGCTCCACCTGCAGCCCAAATCATATCACATTAATATTATGATTCTCTTAATATTTCCAGTAACATATGAAACAAAAAAGAGCACATACTCTGTGACTCATCAAGCCATTCATTCACGAGCATGAGGTCGGCGTCCACCACATCAATCTATCGCTCAATTCGGCGAATTCAGTGGTCCGGTCTATCGCCGGACCCTTAGCCACCGCCGCATGAATATAGCACGATCATTACTAGAGAGTGTGATCCTCCATTTGCCGCCTAGTGCTGGCAACCAGAGTCTCAGGGGCTACTATCTATATGGAGCACACCTAGCACGCGGTACAACCAAAAAATTACGTGCGTACCACAAAGCCCTTGAGCAGGCTTGTAAAAGCTTCATTCAACCCACTTGTGGCGGATGAAATCTTCTCCAACACCATACACATCAACGTACGATGATCCTCTGAGAGAGCAGCTCGCTCCAGAAGGCCAGTCAGTGTGTCCGGCTGGGCGCTGGACTGTCCTGGACCATTCCTATTGCCCTCTATGGGAGTCGAACACGGTGGGCTCGGGGTGGCCGAAGTGTTAGCTTCCGGCCTCGGCGGATCTGGACTCCTCCGTGATGACACTTCAGGGTCGCCCGTCCCATGGGGTGGAGAGGTAGGTGAGGTTTCACTCTCCATCATCTCCGGTAGAAGATCCCCCGAAGACGAACTCTTTTGAGAAGAGCTACTAGACGGTCTGCAACAAAATAGATCCTGGTTATTGTTCTCGGAAGAAGGAGCAATATCTTTTTATTCACGATTAACTTATAGCTCAGTGGAGAGCTGGCCCGTTTGCGGCGTGATGTGGTGAGTACGCCCTCCGGGGTAGGGCCCCCTAGGGAAGCTTTCTTCCCTTGTTTAGGCACCTCCATTTCCAAGTATTTGAAGGCAGCCCTTTTCTTCCCGCGGGGGGAGGAAGCCTTGGATTCACCTCCCCGATTATCCTCCTTCGTGGAGACAGTAATTCCCCCGGTTTGGATGTGCAATGTGTGAAGCTCGGCTTCTCTATTCTTCTCTCTCCCTTCCCCCGAAGGCACTTGACTTACCGCACATCTAAGCATCCTGGCTATTGCAGGACTAGGCGAACCTTCGGGAAGTGGGGTCGGACACCTTATCCTCTCCGTCTTGCGGAGCCAATCCTGGCCTCGGACAGTTTTCAGAATAATGTTGTGATAAATATACACGAAGTGTTCGGATTCAGGGTTACTTACTAGGGTATCTGGGCGGTTGCAGCTCAGGCCCGCATCCTCGGTGGTGTCCGGATACTTTACTCGTGGTCCGAATAATAACTTATACATCCCTTCGAGCATCATGCCGAAGAAGTGCTGAATGGTTCGCGGACCTTCTGGATTGAACTCCCACATCCGGAGAGGTCGACGTTTGCACAGCAGGGACCGTCGAACTAGCATTACCTGAATGATTCTGACAAGATTAATATCCCCCTCGAGTAGCTCCCAAAGGTGGCTCTGTAGTGTCGGTACATCATTAACAGGCCCCCAGTCCAGTCCCACATTGGCCCACGACGCCAGTTGAGGGGGAGGGCCTAGGCGGAAGGCGGGGGCAGCCGCCCACTTCATGCCTCGGGGAGCTGTGACATAGAACCACGTCCGCTGCCACAGATTTGACACCTCCGGGAAAGAGCCCTTTGGCCATGGGGCATCGGCGTTCTTTCTTATTGCAGCGCCTCCGCACTCCGCGTGTCGCCCCTCGATCACCTTCGGCTTTACATTGAAGGTCTTGAGCCATAAGCCGAAATGTAGGGTGATATGGAGGAAGGCTTCACACACGATGATAAACGACGAGATGTGAAGGATGGAATCCGGAGCCAGATCATGAAAATGCAGCCATAATAGAACATGAGCCCTCTCATGAAGGGATCGAGGGTAAAGCCTAAGCGTCGGAGGAAGTGAGAAACGAATAAAACTCTCTCGTTGGGTTCAGGAGTAGGGATGACCTGCCCTAGAGCAGGAAGCCCGTGCTTGACATCGGCGGTCAGATATCTGGCCTCCCTGAGCTTCGCAATGTCCTCCTTTGTGACAGAGGAGGCCACCCACCAACCTTGAAGGTTGGATCCGGACATGATTGGAGATCCGAAGTGCCTAAGCTTGAGCTTCGGGTGTTGAAACTCGAGATGCGGAGAGGCGCAAACGTGGTAAGAAAGGGATAAGCCTCGGCACCTCTATAAAGGGGGTGAATATCAAGCGTCCTTGGCGTGACCGTTTGGGACTTGCCTAAAATTGAGGAATCATACCAATAGGCGTAGTTGGGTTTCCCACACATGTATTGATGAGAATTCCGCGATAAGGGGAACATGATCTATGCTTCGACAAGAGGTGCCAATAAAACTGCCTCGCAAACACGTGTAGCGGCAGGCTGGGAGAAACGGTTCATAGTAACCAGGCCACGGCATGATGTCACTCTAGGAAAAACCGTTAGCAGATTGGATTTATGGAATATTATGCTCTTTATGGTGGTATGTGGAGTTTATTTTGCAAAGCCGGACAGGGTCCTTATGTTCGGGATTTATCTTGGAGTATTCGGAGATGGAACCCGCCTTGCAATGCCGAAGACAATTTGCGCGCCGGACTCATCGTCATTGAAGCCTGGTTCAGGGGCTACTGAGGGAGTCCTGGATTAGGGGGTATCCGGACAGCCGGACTATATACTTTGGCCGGACTGTTGGACTATAAAGATACAAGATTGAAGACTTCGTCCCGTGTCCGGATGGGACTCTGCTTTGCGTGGAAGGCAAGCTTGGCGATTCGGATGTTAGATCTCCTCCTTTTGTAACCGACTCTATGTAACCCTAGCCTCCTCTGGTGTCCATATAAACCGGAGGGTTTAGTCCGTAGGACAACAACAATCGTACCATAGGCTAGCTTCTAGGGTTTAGCCTCTACGATCTCGTGGTAGATCAACACTTGTAATACTCATATCATCAAGATCAATCAAGCAGGAAGTAGGGTATTACCTCCGTTAAGAGGGCTCGAACCTGGGTAAAACATCGTGTCCCCTGCCTCCTATTACCATTAGCCTTAGACGCATAGTTCGGGACCCCCTACTAGAGATCCGCCGGTTTTAACACCGACAGTCTTCTCCCACTTTTTTGTCAACAAGTGTTAAAAAGGTGAAAAAGAACATGAGACATTTCACGTGCCCAAAGAAGATCCAGACTTGCTTGACGAAGAAGTTTCCGCCTCAAATGTGATAGCATTAATTCCAATAGTATTTTCTTCCGCTTTTTCATCAGAACACTTCGGCACAACTGGTCTTACTGGAGAATCTTCATCTTTCTTCTGAGCAACTCTTTCAGAAGATGGCATAACAATGTTCTCCTCAGAAAAAAATAGGCGATGTAGCTTCAAAGTCAACGATAACATTGTTCATATTAATCCTCAGCGGATCTGTCGAAGGAAATCTGGCTAAGAGCTTAGGAGTGTTGCATTCTCAGAGATCTTCAATAGTCAGTAGGGCATCCATGTAGTCATATCTTTAGAAAAGACTAGCCTTGTTGATATTATTCTTAGAAAGGAATTTCCTCAGCAAATTCCTCATCGGGGCATCCATGAAGTCATACGAATTTTGCCTTTATTGTTTTGGGCAATATTAAGCTCATGCACAAGACAGTCTTTTTCTTGCCAATCATTATCAATGTGCTTCAGCAGGAGCTATTGGGTTCTAAGACTGAATCTCGAATCTGGATGTATTATCTGTAAAAACTTTGCCTTCTGTAATCTTTCAACATCAGCAGAGTGTCTCTAATATGATGGATAAATTACTTTGGAGGATCTTGAGCAAGATATTCGTTCCTTGCGCATCAATTGACAATCTTCTTCTCAATTTCATTTTCTTCGGCAGAATCAACAAGCTGATGCATGAATACATCTTTGTTATTGGAGACACAGACAAGATATAGGACATTGAGAGTGTTGCTCAATACACCATGAATTGCTCCTGAATCATATGCTCCCGGCAGAGGACTTGTAGTATGACACAATATAACGGAAGGTTTGAAAGTTCAACTTCAGATATTTTGTCAGAGGAAGAACCATCTGAATGATAATCGCCAACCTTATTCCAATCCATCAGAAGGTGAAACTGTTCATAAGAAATCTCATCGATACAATTCACATGAGTTTCAAAGTTGTTGCTTTCATTTTGAGGGAAATGCAGAACTCGAGAAATTCTTCAGCGCCTGAATGAGAAAACCTCCGTAAGCTGAAGATCTTCAATGTCCTGAAGGATTTGCTTTAAACATTCAAAAAAATTATCATCAGAGGTAAATCAAGATAATTTGATGGAATATCTGATTAGATTTCAGCTACGAGCATTTTCTTTCGGCAGAGAGCATTTTCTTTCAGCTGCGAGCCAACATTTGTTTCAGCATTTGTTTTTGATGGACCAACATTTGTTTTAGAATTTGAAGTACTTGGACAATCAATCTCGAGGGCAACTTTTTCCGTGAGGGGCACATCAGCTTTTTCAATATTTTCATTGTCAAGCTCATTTCTATTTTATGACGGACAAGGGCCTTTTTTCTCTGATTCATTGTTTTGAAGCACTTGAGCCTTCTTTTCCTTCTCTGAATCTACCTTCTTGAAGAATAACTCTGGATGGAGAATTTCTCTTCCTCTCATTCTTTTCAGAAGATTGTTTTGATGCTTGAGGATCTGAAACATTTACATTTTCCACAATTCCTTCTCCCTGAGCACTAGGCTCATTTCTGTCTGCTTATAGCTTTCTTTTCATCAGAAGCATTTTCTTCTGCACAACTTTCTTTTTGATGGGATTTCTTTCGGCATCCATATTTCTCTTCATCAGAAGCATTTTCTTCTTCACAACATTATTCTCAATGGGATTCCTTTCGTCACTCAGAATTCCTTTCAGTGCGATACATCTTCTTCTACAGACTGCCATTCTTCATCAGACTCAGCTTTTGATACAACTCTTGTGCCCATGGCAGTTTCTTCGCCCATTTCTGTCTGACAATTAGGATTAGCATTATCTTCAACATAATCCATTGACCTCTGAAAGAGAATAGATGCGAGGGAAAATATAGACAGGGCCATGAGTACACACACATAAGTTTTTTGATGAGAAATAATCTAATGGGATAGCCCTCTACCTTTTGACCAAGTTAAACGGGTCAGCCTTTTGATCTAAATGGATGACTGTTGGGCCGAGCTATGTGTCGACGTATCATAGGCGTGTCACGTCCATTGGTTGGATGACATTTGTCCAAATGCGGAGCTGACACGTGGTTCCTTCGGCCAATTAGAATTTTACACGTGGAAAATCTTCATTGGTCGTTGCTATTAACATGTTATCCGATCCAAAACCGGACCTGATAGCTTAACTGCGACCTGTTATGGTGGAAGCCCCGTGTCGGTTACCCTTTACGAAAGCACTTGCATCACGCGTCATTTATCGTCATGGCAGTGAAAACTTTCATCATGATAATTTAAGTATTATCATGGAACACTTCTACGACAGCACAAGTATGACTATCTTGATTCTGCCATAAAATCATCATGGATGTACATGCATGACAGAAAACGAGACCTACTGTCACTACTAGGAAAAGGGCTATAGATGGAATGGCCACTAATGGCGCACCAGACATGCGGTGCGCCACTACTATATAGGAGTGGCGCACCATGTGCTGGTGCGCCATTAGTGTGAAAGACACTAATGGCGCACCAGACACATGGTGCGCCACTAGTAACAATTTTTAATTTTTTATTTTTCCAAACATACTAATGGCGCAGCAGGGCACAGTGCGCCATTACTACTTCTAACTAGTAATGGCGCACCAGCCGCATAGTGCGCCACTACTATATATTTTTTTTATTCTGTTTTTGGCAAAACTACTAATGGCGTACCCGGGAATAGTGCGCCATTACTAGTTTAAACTAGTAATGGCGCACTGTGCCCCGGTGCGCCATTAGTATATATAATTTTTTTTGCAAAACTACTAATGGCGCACCACCAGCACGTGCGCCATTTGTAACCAGCGTTACTAATGGCGCATTTGTAGGTGGTGTGCCATTAGTAAGGACCAGCTAGATATTTTGGACAGCCACACCAAGCCACTCACTTTCCCCACTTCATTCTCTCCACCTCCTCCTCCAAGCTTGTCTCGGCTGCCACCTCCTCCTCACCTCATTTGCATCATAGATTCATCCAAATTAAGTGGTTAAATTACCTTTTTTGATAGGTAAGTAAGGGGGAAGCTATCTTTATGTTGTTCTCCCTCCAACAACGTGCACATGCACTTTTTATGGCCTAGCTAGATCTATGTATGTTTGTGGTGTTGCATATATGTTTGCGTTTGCAGGTACCAGTATTTGAAATGCGATAGTTGCCAATATTTTGCCGGAATGTTGATTCATTTCCGTTTCGGCAAGAATTTTGGCACTATGCATTCTTTTTGGTCCTATTTTTAGGGAAAGTCATGCCAATTTTTTTCTTGGTTCTAAAATATTGTTTTGCTCTACCTCGCAGGCGACCATGGTCTGCACGATGACCTAAGGCATCGTGAATAGGTTTTTGAGCTCCGCGAAGGCCGAGATGCTTCAAAAGAACGAGACGGAGATAAGATGTCCGTGTCAAAGATGCAAGCTAAAGAGCCTTCTTGCGGACCTGGATTCCGGGCAGGTGCGGGACCACCTGCTCTTGCATGGTTTCATGGATGGCTATCGGTGGCAAAGTGATGAAGATGACTACGAAGTCGTCCATGGGGGCCGGGCAAGAAATGAGGAAGGGCAGCAAGACAACCACGGCGGCTCGGGCGGGCTAGAAGACGAAGAATCTCCAGGACATGATCACGACGGTGATGTTGTACACAATCATCATGTAGAAGATGCAGGACATGATGATGAGGAAGATGCCGGAGCAGACGAAGGGCATGATCATGAAGATGAAGATGACGGCGGAGCAGACAACGATGGACCATCGATGGGCTGGGTGCAGGACCCTCATATTCAAGAGTTGCTTCTCAAGCAGGCGGATAACGCAAGAGGTGCCTCCCGAGAGAAAGCCAAGCTGGATCAACTGGAGATAGACGCGGTTACTCCATTGTATGAAGGATGCAGGCCCGAGGATACCCGCCTGAAAGTAACGCTCATGACTCTGGAGATGAAGGTAAAACACAAAATGTCCGACGCATGCTTCGACGAGGACATGACATTCTGGCGCGAACGTCTTCCCAAGGGGAACAAGTGCCCGACCAGTTTCAAGGAGGCGAAGAAAATCATGTGTCCTCTGGATTTAATTACCGCACGTGAAATACCATGTGTGCATGAACAATTGCATCATTTATCGGGACGAGCACGCGGAGTCTACCATATGTCCGGTGTGCGGCGTCACTCGATACAAGAAGAGGAAGAAAGCTCCTCGAAAAGTGGTGTGGTACTTTCCGATCACCCCTCGTCTGCAGCGGTATTTCGTGGACCCTAAGGTAGCAAAGCTCCTGCGTTGGCACGCGGATAGGGAGGAGAAGAAGCCAGAAGATGATGCAAATGATCCGGAGATAAATAAAAAAGACAAGATGCTAAGTCACCCTAGGGATGGGAGCCAGTGGCAAGCGTTGAACTTGGAACACCCAGAATTTGGGAAGGATCCAAGGAACATCATGCTGGGCGCGAGCACCGATGGAGTCAATCCGTTTGGCAGCCAGAGAAGCACACATAGCACCTGGACTGTGTTTGTGTGGATGTACAACCTTCCCCCCTGGTTGTGCATGAAGAGGAAGTACATTCACATGATTATGCTAATTGAATGGCCAAAACAACCAGGGAACGACATCAATCTGTATCCGGGGCTGCTGAAAGAGGAGCTAGACACGTTGTGGAAAACGCCAGCCAATATGTGGGACGCCGCACAGAAAGGATATTTCCCTATGAGAGCCGCACTACTCACGACGGTGCACGACTATCTCGGTTACGGATATGTCGCAACGCAGGTGGTCCACGGATTTTCTGGATGCGTTAGGTGCATGGATGACACAACGTATCGCCAGTTAGATAGAGATCCCGGGTTTTCGAAAACCGTGTTCATGGGACATCGAAGGTGGCTTCGCGACGATGACCCATGGAGGAAACACAAGGATCTGTTCGATGGTGAAACCGAACCCCAAAGACACCCGCGTACGAGGCGCGGCGAGGAAATAGACGAGCTGTTGAAAAATTTGAAAGATTGCCCACTGTCGGGAAAGAAGCAAAAGGTGCCAGAGTCGGGAAAGAAGTGAAAGGCGCCAGAGCCGCTGCTGAAGGTATGGAAAACGAGGTCTATTTTCTGGGACTTGCCGTACTGGAAGATCCACCATGTGCCTCATAGCCTTGATGTCATGGATATCACGAAGAATGTGTGCGAGAGTCTGCTTCGTACCTGCTCAACATGCCAGAGAGGAACAAAGATGGGCCAAAAGCAAGGGCAGACTTGAAATCAATGGGCATCAGGGAGGAGCTTCATGCTAATGATGATGTCGATGAGGCGAAGCAGGACACGGAAAGTCGTCGCAAAGGCAAAAAGGCCAAGAAGACCGGAAATGACTACCCTCCCGCGTGCTTCACTCTATGTCAGGAGGAGATCGATCAGTTTTTCACCTGCCTCGTAGGAGTAAAACTTCCTTAAGTTTATGCGGGGAAGATAAGCAGATACCTAGACCCAGCGAAGCAGAAGTTCAGCGGGATGAAGTCTCACGACTGTCACGTGCTGGTGACGCAGATACTTCCAGTTGCAATCCATGGGATCATGGACGCGCACGTTCGTGAAACAGTATTTGGCCTATGCAACTTTTTCGACGTCATCTCTCGGAAATCGTTTGGCGTGAGGCAACTCAGAAGGCTACAGGAAGAGATCGTGGTGATACTATGCGAGCTTGAGATGTACTTCCCGCCCGCATTCTTCGAAGTTATGGTGCATCTGCTGGTCCATATCGTGGAGGATATCATCCAACTTGTGCCGATGTTCCTGCACAGCATGATGCCGTTCGAAAGGATGAATGGTGTCATCAAAGGATACGTTCGCAACATGTCACATCCAGAGGGAAGCATAGCCAGGGGCTTTCTGACCGAAGAGTGTATCTCCTACTGCACGAATTATCTAGGCATCGAGAACCCCGTTGGTCTGCCCGTGAACAGGCACCTCGGCAGGCTCGCTGGATGGGGTCACCGTGAGGGTCGCCGCAAAATGCATGTCGACTTCGAGGGTCGACTCACCGACTTTGGAAGAGCAAACCAAGTCGCGCTACAACACATAGACGTGGTCGATCCTTGGGTGGTAGAGCACAAAACCTTTATTGAGAAGACGTACAATGACCGAGGCCAACAGAAGACGGACGGAGATATAATCAAAGAGCACAACTCATGTTTCACGCGTTGGTTCAAGCAGAAGCTTCTGTCGTACCCTTTACATGAGGATTCTTCCGTGGAATAACAACTCATATTCGCCTTGTCATAGGGCGCCGAGCACAACCTGATGACGTATGAGGCGTACGATATCAACGGCTACACATTCTACACCGAGGGAAAGGACATGAAAAGCAATGGTTATCAGAACTCCAGGGTAACGATGGAATCCTACACTGGTAACGACAAGGACAGATACTATGGAAGGATCGAGGAGATCTGGGAGCTGAGCTAAGCTGGAGAGAAGGTCCCGATGTTCTGTGTCAGATGGGCCAAGAACGTCATAAAAGAAGACCGGTATTTCACCACCATGGTTATACCCGAAACCAAATCCAAGACCGCGGGCGCAAACGTCACCGTGAAAAATGAGCCATGGGTACTGGCTTCCCAAGTGGACCAATGCTTCTTCATTACCGACCCGCCAAAGCCCAGTCGTGTTGTCGTGAGGAGAGGCAAAAGGAAGATCATCGGAATGGATGGAGTCGCCAATGAGCAAGACTTCGACAAGTACGGCGATCCGAAGATGGAACATGACGATGATGATGAAGTATCAGCATACACCACAAGAAGAAGCAGGACCACCCTACCTAAAGAACGTCCGTTCAAGAGAAGAACTCCATTTACGAAAATAAGGGCAAGAAGATTGTGAACAGATAGCTAGCTAAGATCGATTGTATTTAAATTGTAGCCTTCATTTCTCGATTATTGTATTTCATGGGCACTTTTTGAACTCATCAAATTTGATGATATTTTTTCATATTCAATATGAAAAAATATTGAATATTCATGAGGACACTCGATCTCAATCCCCCTCGATCTCGATCTATATCCGCTCCATCTCGATCTCGATGCCCCGCACCTCCCCGTTCCACCGCCGCCGCTGACCCCCGCACCCTCCCCAGCCCGCTCCACCGTCGCCGAGCACCCCCCGCACCCTCCCCCCGCTCCACCGCCGCCGCCGACCCCCGCGCCCTCCCCGGCCGCGCTCCACCACCGCCGAGCACCCCCGCACCCTCCCCCGCTCCACCGCCGCCGCCGACCCCCGCGCCCTCCCCGGCCCACGCTCCACCACCGCCGAGCACCCCCCGCACCCTCCCCCGCTCCACCGCCGCCGACGACGCACCACTACCATTCCCCGCTCCACCGCCGCCACTGACCCGCGTACCCTCCCCGGCCCGCTCCACCGTTGCCGAGCACCGCCCGCACCCTCCCCCGCTCCGCCGCCGCCGCCGACCCCCCGCACCCTCCCCGCTCCACTGCCGCCGCCGACCCCCCGCACCTTCCCCGGCCCGCGCTCCACCGCCGCCGAGCACCCCCGCACCCTCCCCCGCTCCACCATCGATGATGACCCACCACACGCTCCCCGCTCCACCGCCGACCCCAACCCCCGCACCCTCCCCGGCCCGCTCCACCGCCGCCAAGCACCCCCATTTGATGATATTTTTTCGTATTCATAAAAAAATTATTACTGTTTTTATAAAAAAATTATTACTATTTTTATAAAAGAATATTAAAAATAGCAACAAAAAACTAAAAAAACATACTAATGGCGCACCGCTCAATTGGTGCACCATTGCTATCTAAAAAAAGATTTCTAATGGCGCACCGCCAGGGGGTGCGCCATTTCTATCTAAAAAAAGATTACTAATGGCGCACCGCACGGGGGTGCGCCATTAGTAATCTTCCCCCTAGCTCTAACTCGCCCGACCTCTTCTTCCTCTCGCCAGATCCACTTCCCCACCCGCACGATGCCCCGACGACCCACGACGCCGCCGCCACTACGTGCGCCGCCGCCCCCGCGCCATCGCCGATGCCTCCGCGACCTCACCGTCGCCGATAGCCTCCCCGCGTTGGCCCCTGCCCTGCGGCGCCTCCCCGTGTCGGCCCCTGCCCTGCGCCGCCGCCGACCCGACCCCAACCCCGACCTCGACCCCTCCGGCGACCGGCCACGCCCGCCCAGGTACCTCTCCTCCTTCCTCCTTCCTCCCTCTCCACCCTTCCTCCCCATTCCCTCCTTCCCTCCCCTTCTGCCGCGCCCTCCACCTCCCCTCCGCCCTTCTCCCCGCCGTCAGCCCCGCCCCTAAGTCCGAAGCTCCCCGTCTCACCACTGTCCGCCTCGCCGCCACCCGCCGCGCTCCCCCTCCAAAGCCCGCGCCTTCCACGCCCCCCCACCAGCCCTAATCACTGCTGTCGGTCGCTTGTGTGTTATGAGTTCATGGATTCTTTACCCCTCTCTTGGCGTTCCAGCATATACTTGGCTCAGTGTTCAAGGGCTGTTGTGAATCTTCTGTTTGCAAACAGTTTTTTTACTCTTTTGAGAAATTGAGATTGCTAACCACCCTATCCCACATGGTCAAAACATTGCATATGCAATGACACCATTCGTTTTGTCTGGATCCATTGGAGAATAGTGAGTCAGCAACTGCTCATTGATGATTCTATGATATTCCCATGGATGCAAGCACACTAACTAGGGTTCCAAAAGTAAAAGGAGCCCAGGGATAACATTAGCAAAAGGCTTATAGGCAAAAAAGGGGAAATGATGGGAATTTTTCAGAACTTTCAATTTTTTTACCCTTAATCCTAACATATGTCGTACTCGAAGTTGATAGGGATAGTACGTTTCGAAGTATGTGTCTGATTTATACCAAAAAGAAAATCATGAGTATTGATGTGAATTAAACGAGTACTGTACCCATGATCCTTAATGCACTGAATACGTCCCCCAACAAAAGGTTGCTTGCATGTGGACTCAGAAAATTATTATACATAGCTCACCTCAAAATGTATTATGTATCATACCAATATTTGGCCCCATCATGTTTTACTTATCAACAGCAAATATTGTTCAATGTTTTCTATATGAATTAGATATTTTTTTTGAGACGCTTGTCTAAATTAGATGGTACTGCAATATATACCTGAATGATGTGGGTCTTTAACTCTAAAGAAGTAAAGCTACATTAACTAGTGATCCACACAAACAATGAAAACAGAAACTAAAATGCAGTAGTAATTTTCTGAGAAGGAACTTACTTCAAAATGAAGCTAGTGTGATGTGATGGTACTGTACCCATGTATTTCGTCTTTTAGCTAGTGTGATGAGATTTTGGTACCTGTACATTCCTTGTACCAACTTAGGCAAATAATAATTTATTTGTTTTTGTGACAGTTGGTTGAGCACATCTTCTAGCCTCTTGTGAATACATCTGGGACAACGCTTCACATCAGTCAGGTATATACTGCTTCATCATTTGTACTGCTAGGTATAATCATTTGTACTGCTATCAGTACACTAGCAGTTCTGCTTCATTCTCGAAATAAATAAAAAAACAAAAACTGTTCTTTCAATATGCTACTGTTTTCATCGAGAATCAACACCGTTAACTTATTCAGAAAGCAATTAAACTGACAGACGTCACAGACCTACCTGTTACCAACTTGGTAAGCAAAACATTAAGTTTGCAAGCATCCACTAGCATGCATGTTTCACAAATCAATTTAGCTGTTGTGTTGTATTACATGGAAGGTGAAAAATCTTGATACGTTAACCCCAGGTGCATGATCATATACCTGATCTGCTATACTTTAAAGCATTACCTGGGTATTAAACCCAAATTGACTATACCTGGCTATTCTCACGTGTGTGTGTGCACATACTGGATTTATAGCTCATGTACATGAGTCTACGAGGAAAAAACCATTAACCCTACGTAACCTGAACATTTATGGTATCTGTTGTTATGCCTTCCTTCCTCTGTATGTTTACATGCCTGTACATGGTTGTCTTTTATGTGTCTAGCTAGTTCTTCACTGTAATAGTGTAAAATCACTACATAACAAAACTCCATGATGAGGTCAAGTTTATTTTTATTTTAACAATTAGTTTTTTTCTCTCCAGACTGAGCTTTCAATTGAAGCTGCAAGTTTAGCTCAAAGAAGTTCCACTCTCAGTACAACGCTTCACATCATTTGTACTGCTTCATCATCTGAGACATGTTTTTTATTTATTTCGAGAATGAACATTTTACTGCTAGTGTACTGATAGTGTAATATAGCTATTGTACTGATATTTCTGTTTCTTTGAACATTTTACTGTCAATAAAAATGATGTACTGCTAGTGTACTGCTGCTTTCAGTTAATTCAAATTAGCTAAAACATTTTACTGCCAAATAGTGCTAATGTTTACTCTATGAAATAAACTACTCCATGTCAAATAAACCTTCCTAGGTGAATCTTTTTTGCATTAGGAGTAGTTGTTGGAAATTTACTGAATTTTGTTTCCAGTAGATGCACTGTATTTCACAGAAAGAGTACTCGAGTACATGGAGTTGATGCAGCGAATTTTACTGAATTTTGTTGATGCACTAAGATGGGATCTGCATCACCACAAAAGTGCAGATACAAAGCCAGATTGCAGTAACTTAAATTGGAATTTTATTGTTTTGGAATTTCCAGTAGCTTAACATTATTGTTATGTGCTTTGCTAAACTATTGATGATTTTTTGTTGGGTGACCTATTAGATCTGGAATGGAAGCTCACATAAGTTGAGCTGATTTTTGTCCATATGAAAGCAGAGGACCATATGGTCTATGGCCTTTTCATCCATATGACAGTAGAGGCACATTGTGGTGCTAGTTTGCTGGGTTTTGTCTCCGACCTTCGTGTCGTGATGATTTTGCAGGTACCCCGAGAGGCCCTTGAGTTTGCCAGAATGTCGATTAACTTCCGTTCCGGCAAATTCGGGTACTCCATATGTCCTATTTTCAGCAAAGGTCATGCTGAAATTTTCCGTGAATTTTAGCATGACTTTGCTAAAAATCGGACATATGGGGTACTTGCTACTAATGCATGGGCCGGGGTATCTTAGTACTTAATTAAGTAGGATCAACTGCCCCTTTATTCTTGCTGCATTAAACCATAGGTGGCAATAGAGCCAAGTGATTAGGCCCAACTTAGAGTCGACAAACCCTAAATGATAAAACCTTGGCTTTTAGGGTGCCTCGAGTGTCGATGAGAACCTAAATGATGTACGCTTAGGCTTTTAGGGTGCCTCGGCGTCGACAAACCCTAAATGATAAAAGCTTAGCTTTTAGGATGCCTCGGTGTCGACAAACCCTAAATGATGAGACCATGATCTTGTTCCTTGACAATAACCAACTTTTTGACCAAACTTTTTTCCTATTTAGAGCGAAACATGGCCCACAACGATGAGGCCGGCGGTTCGGGCGGCAAGCAATTCTGGGAGCTGTCCCAGGAGATGGAGGAAGAACCTCACCGCTATGAGGACGCCGCGGAAGACACCGATCCTGACTACACAACCCCTAGTGGCGTCGGGGATGACACCACTGATGGTGCCGCCGAGGATGCCACCACTGATGATGGCGGCGCACACACAGATGGCAGCCAACCAAAGAGGCAACGGAAGGACCGGCGCCCGAGCGTGCTCGGCACCATCAAGGAGGAATTTACTGAAGTGAACTCCGACGGGCATCCAACGGCGCCCAAAGAATTAGTCAAGGGGTACTCGGTTCAGCTCGGGTGCATTCTCCGGAGCACCGTCTCGATCAACACCGAGAACCTAAGGCATAAGGACCGAGGGAATTTGCGCAGCCTCCTCTTCACGAAGCTGCATGAACGATACAAGTTCCCCACTGACTTTGCGAACACACGCCTCTCATGGAATAAAGTGAACAGTGCCGCCCTCACGAAGGTGAGCACGACCCTGTATACTTGGAGAAGCACGGTGAAGGCAATGATTGAAAAAGGTGATAGTTATGAGAAGATCAAGGCGAAATATCCTTTGATCAACGAAGATGACTACAAGGAGTTCAAGATCAAGTGCGAGAGCAGCGCAACCTCTGAATCAAGTCAGTGGGGGAAAGAAATGCGGGAGTTGAACTTAGGGGTCCACCAACTCGGTCCCGGCGGTTACAGAGTGGCGGAGCCTATATGGGAAAAGGAGGACGCAGAGCGTGTCAAGCAAGGCCTACCGCCCGCTTTGAGAAATACCATGACAAGCAGACCAGGAACTATGTCAGGGCCCGGTATAAGGAGGACCCGGTAACAAAGGGGCTTACCACGGATCCGAAGACCAGGGCGCTTGAGCTTGTTCTGGTAAGGAATACACCCCCACGTAATTATCTCCATATGGTTGCATTCTAATTAATCCCCAATATTTCTAAATGGTTCAGGTTCCTTCCACAGGACACTGAAAGCAGTAGCGCGGTGTCGTCTCAGAGCTCCCCTTTCGACAACCATTTAAATAGGGCGTTGAATGTAATGAAAAACAAGGATAATCTCAGTAAGCCGTCGTCAGCTGGTCGTGTGGCCGGCAAAGGCTTGTCCACAAAATGGTCATCATACTATACCGCTGGTGGGTGGAAGGAGAAAAAGACCAGCTCAGAAAGCCAGTCGCGCGAGGTTGAAGCACTCAAGGTACAAGTGGCGTGGATTCCAGAGATTATCCAAGAGGAAGTGCAACAACAACTGGGAACGATGCTCACCGCCATGGTGCCTACCTTGATTCAGAGGCTGATGACCTGGATTGCGGGCAACCAACAGGGGCCTCCCCCGGTTCCCAGCTTCACGGCCAGCAACTCGCACAACGTGCAAGCGGCGCCATTGGTGTCTCCAGCGGAGGCGGTATTCGTGTCTCCGGCGCCGGCACGGGCATTGGAGCTTAATGCACCCGGGTGTACGCCGGCCGGCACCTCGCCAGCAAGCGACCCCTCCGTCAGTTGCACGCCCGCCATTGGCAGTGCCTCGACATTAGCCGAGCTCGATGACATCACGGTAACTAAGCCTCTCGGCCGATGACTTCATCTCCTTGCCTTTGATTGGGCATCCCTGACGTCCTACATGTTTTCGCAGGGCGCCGCCGACGTTCCTTGCACTCTCCTGCACTTCGTGGGCGGCGAGTTGGTCGATGTCGCCAAGGGCAGAATCGTTCAACTGGGCAACCCCGTGTTCCACGGTAATCCGACGAGTTGTTACCTCCGATTCAACCCACTGGTGCCGACGAAGAAGATGAGATGACCCTCAGCGCCTACGTAAACTGGCCCCTACTTTGGCCGAAGATCCAGATTCATTTTGGGGCGGGGGACACCACCCCACAGACAAGACCGTCAGTTGTGCTGGCGCCAAGCCATGGAAAGAACGCCGCAACGCTACCGGACATGCCGGACATCCCTATGGCACAGGATCCGAACATGCATATGGCACAGGATCCGGACGACGACGACAACGATGATGGTACATTTACCAACGTCTATAAGTACTTTGCCGAACATGGGTACGGTGACGAGTTATGTGGGCCTCCTTCTCAAGAACCCAACCAAGACGACCGCGATCTAGCTGGTACGACGGAGAAATCCAATTGCAACAGGCGTCGTCTGGCGTTCAGTTCTCAGGAGACGCCTCCAGCTCCCGCCTTCACCGAGCCTCAGATAGCTGAGGTGCGAAATATTATCAGCCCCAACATGCTCAAGAAGGCGGTTTGTGAGCATAACTCGGTCCCATTACAGTAGATCAAGAAGAAGGGACGGAAATGAAAGACTAACAACGGCGTCGGTGCGAGCCAGCTGGCACCGAGTACGATCCCTGCTCAGGATGGGCCACCTTCACCTAAGGATATCTCGAGGAGGGTGCATGTGGCGGGTAGGGCGATGCTACCGACAAATATGCTCAATGCTGCAACCGGTGCTATGCAGAGTCTGCATGATAGTGTTCTTTCTTGGGAGAAGCGGCGTCTCTCCCAGAATAATGTGGCATACCCGGTTTCCGTGGCCATGGTGCCAGAGGGCAAGGGCTTTGTGGATGCCGCCATCGGGGGTACGATCGTCCTGCTGTTTGATGACATCTTTGCTATGTTTAACCTTCATCCGCTGCACTACACCTTTGTTCGGCTGTTTTCGCTGAGTATGGAGATGCAGATCATTCGAGACAAGACCCCGGACATCGTGATAGTCGACCCCTTCTTCGTGCGTGCCAAGATCTTGGGCAGCGCTGGGGACCGGCAAGTCGCGAGTTCACACCTCGAAGGCATCATTCTGGCAAACCCAGATAAGGATAACTTCCTCGTGCCTTACTTTCCCGAATAAGTCATCCCCTCACCGCCCTGTAACATATGATTTCTTCGATTTCGATCGTTCTTTTTTTCTAACATTCCGTGTTCTCTGTAGTGACACACATTGCACACTCATCCTCTTAAGCCCGAAATATTCCACGACCACGTATTTCGACCCGGACCGTGACTCCAAGATAGACTACACAAATATCAAGAAAGTTCTTGATGATGCTCTTCCGGGCTATGCCACATCTGGAGGCACCTTTAAGAGGCCAGTTCGTAGGTACGGCAGGCACGTGTTCACCCACAATACGATGTTCCCCTGCATCAAGCAGCCACCTGGCGGTCAGAAGGATGCCAACTACGCCCTCCATCACATGTGGGCGATTGTACGGGACCATAATCACCTTCTGCTACCAAATAATGTCAAAGATTGGAACGCAAGCTTGGCGGCAATCCAGGACGCGGACCTCCGACAAGAATTCTTTCACATCCAGTCGGAGTTTGCAGAAATCATCCATCAAAATGTCCTTTGTACCTCGGGGCAGTTCTACCTCAGAGATCAACCGTCCAACAGTGAGATAGACACAACGCTACAAATGCAGGCTGACAACGCCCGCGACTTCATGACCATCACGAAAGATGGCGGCTTCATCCACGCTCCGGTCCCATGAGTCGAGTCTAAAGTAGTGATGCTATTTGTAGTTCTGAAACATCGATTAGCTCATGTTGTAATTAAACTTTAATGAGCTTGTATGTCTCTTTGGTTTGGGCAGTCGTTCAACTTAGATGTAATCGATGCTATTTATTAGTAGGACCATGAATCGTGCTATTAATGTCTTGCTTTTCTCTTTTGATCCTTTTGTTGCATACTTATATATTGCTTATGTATTGTCTGTTGTTTGGCTTGTGCATAGAGATGCCGTCGTATGTCGTGTACAAGGGTAAGGTTCCCGGAGTCTACGACGACTGGGAGGAGTGTCGGAGACAGGTTCACCATTTCAGCGGTAACAGTTACAAAGGGTACACCACTAGGGCGGAGGCGGAATCTAGATACGCCCGCTATCTAGCGGGAGAGAGGAGAGAGCGTTGGAGGAACCGGATGAAGACCAGTTTCATCGCGATGATGCTCATCATGATGACCGCACCTCTCATCTATGTGATGGTAGTTTAGATGATCGATATCGACTTGTAATGTGAAGACAAACTCGCTACTCGCGGTCTCCGAGACTTGTAATGTTCTATCTTTGTTCGGTCCTATGAATTCAGAGACTAATATGATGAATTGTATTCGGAGACTAATCTTCTATTGTATTCGATGAATCTGCTATTGCTGTGTGGTGCTATCTATATTCTGTCCAATAATATATTTTGTAACCTGTGCAAAAATCAGAAAAAAAATGAAAAAAAACTAATATTAATACTAATGGCGCATCACCCCACAGTGCGCCATTAGTATGCCAAAGGATACTAATGGCGTATCACCCCACAGTGCGCCATTAGTGTGCCAAAGCACATGGGTAAATATGGCCCCCTGGGAGGCATTCTAATGGCGCATGTTGCTCTATACTAATGGCGCACGGCGTGGTGCACCATTAGTATAGCAGATACTAATGGCCGCACCAGTGGTGCGCCATTAGTATATAATACTAGTGGCGTGGTACTAGTGGCGCACCAGTAGTGCGTAATTAGTAGGCAAAACTAGTGCGCCACTAGTAGGCCTTTTCCTAGTAGTGTGTGACAAACACGTATCATCATGGAAGTGGTTTTTTTGTAGTGAGGGGGTACAAGGGCTTGTGTGTCCTCTTGGGGGGCGCGCCCTCACCTCTATATATAGGTGGAGTGGCGTGGTGGCTAGCCCTCCAAGCCCTAGGGGCCCACCAAGGGGGAGGAGTACGACCTCGCGTCCAATTCCCTCCTTTTTCATACACAGGTGACTTTCCACCAATCACAAGCCACATGGCCCTCAAGGCCAGGGCACCTCCCCTCAGCCCATGCTAACCCATGGCATACGGTGGAACCCTTGGTGGACTTACAGACTCCTCTGGAAGTTTCTGTAACCTTCTAGAAGCTTCCCGGTACAATACCAAAAAAACTGGAACTTTTTCCTGAATCCTAAAAACAACTTTCCAGATATAAATCTATACCATTCTGGAGCTCCTCATGACATCCCGAATTCCATTCCAGACTCCAAACAACATTCAGTCACCAACATGCATATCCAAATATTACTCTAGCGTCACCGAACGTTAAGCGTCCAGACCCTATGGGTTCGAGAATCATGTAGACATCACCGAGACATCTCTCCGGTCAATAACCAATAACGGAACTTGAATGCCAATATTGGTTCGTACATATTCCATGAAGATCTTTTATTGGTTGAACCACGATGTCAAGGATTCGGTTAAGCCCGTATGCAATTCCATTTGTCCGGCAATATGTTACTTGTCGGAGATTTGATCGTCGGTATCTCCATACCTAGTTCAATATCGCTACCGACAAGTGTTTTTACTCATTCCGTAATACAAGATATCATGACTAACTCATTAGCCACATTGCTTGCAAGCTCTTTATGATGTTTAATTACCGAGAGGTCCCAAAGATATCTCTGATATGTCCCATCATATCTATAATTTTTGATTGTTCCATGCTATTATATTATCTGTTTTGGATGTTTAATGGGCATTAATGTGCTATTTTATATTATTTTTGGGAGTACCCTATTAACCGAGCGCCTAGTGCCAGTTTTCATTTTTTGGCCTATTTTAGAGTTTTGCAGAAAAGGAACACCAAACGGAGTCCAAACGGAATGAAACCTTCACGATGATCTTTCTTGGTCCGAAAGAAAACTAGAAGACTTGGAGATGAAGTCGGAGATGCAATGAGGAAGCCACGATGCAGGAGGGTGCGCCCAGGGGGGTAGGCGCGCCCCCACCCTCGTGGGCCCCTCGTGGCTCCCCTGACCTAGTTCCTTCACCTAAATATACTCTTATACCCTAAAAACATCAAGGGGAGCCACGAAACCACTTTTCCACCGTTGCAACCTTCTGTACCCATGAGATCCCATCTTGGGGCCTTTTCGGCATCTTGCCGGAGGGGGATTCAATCACGGAGAGCTTCTACATCAACACCATTACCTCTCCGATGAAGCGTGAGTAGTTTACCACAGACCTTTGGGTCCATAGTTATTATCTAGTTGGCTTCTTCTCTCTCTTTGATTCTCAATACCAAGTTCTCCTCGATGTTCTTGGAGATATATTTGATGTAATACTCTTTTGTGGTGTGTTTGCTGAGATCCGATGAATTGTGGATTTATGATCAAGATTATCTATGAATATTATTTGGTTCTTCTCTGAATTCTTATATGCATGATTTGATATCTTTGCAAGTCTCTTTGAATTATCGGTTTAGTTTGGCCTACTAGATTGATCTTTCTTGCAATGGGAGAAGTGCTTAGCTTTGGGTTCAATCTTGTGGTGTCCTTTCCCAAGGACAGTAGGGGCAGCAAGGCACGCATTGTATTGTTGCCATCGAGGATAACAAGATGGGGTTTTCATCATATTGCTTGAGTTAATTCCTCTACATCATGTCATCTTGCTTAATGCATTACCCCGTTCTTATGAACTTAATACTCTAGATGCATGCTAGATAGCAGTCGATGTGTGGAGTAATAGTAGTAGATGCAGGCAGGAGTCGGTCTACTTGACACAGACGTGATTCCTATGTTCATGATAATTGCCTTAGATGTCATCATAATTATGTGCTTTTCTATCGATTGCTCGGCGGTAATTTGTTCACCCACCGTAATATATGTTATCTTGAGAGAAGCCACTAGTGCAACCTATGGGCCCCATGTCTCTTTTCAATATTATTGAATCTCGTTTACATCTTGCTAGTTTCTGATCTACTATTTTGGAATCTTTACTTTCCAATCTATAAACCAAAATACCAAAGATATTTACTTTACCGTTTATGAATCGCTATCAGATCTCACTTTTGCGAGTGATTGTGAAGGGACTGACAACCCCTTTATCGCATTGGTTGCAAGTTGTTGATTGTTTGTTCAGGTATTCGGTGACTTGTCTTCGTCTCCTACTGGATTGATACCTTGGTTCTCAAAACTAAGGGAAATACTTACACTACTTTTCTGTATCACCCTTTCTTCTTCAAGGGAAAACCAACGCAAGCTCAAAGTGGTAGCAAGAAAGATTTCTGGCGCCGTTGCTGGGGATATCTATGCCAAGTCAAGCCATACCAAGTACCCATCATAAACGCTTCTCCCTTACATTATATTATTCGCCATTCGGCTCTCGTTTTCCTCTCCCCCACTTCTAAAACGATTTTCAAAAACCTTTTCCTTTTCTTCGCCCCTCTTCCGTTCATCTCTTTCCGCTTGTTTCTTGTGTGCTTGTGTGTTGGATTGATTGCTTGTCACGATGGCTCAAGATAATACTAAATTGTGTGACTTTTCCAACACCAACAACAATGATTTTATTAGCACTCTGATTGCTCCTACTACTAATGCTGAATGTTGTGAAATTAATGCCGCTTTGTTGAATCTTGTTATGAAAGATCAATTTTCTGGCCTTCCTAGTGAAGGTGCCACATCCCATCTAAACCATTTCGTTGATTTGTGCGATATGAAAAAGAAGAAAGATGTGGATAATGATATTGTTAAATTGAAGCTATTTCCATTTTTGCTTAGAGATCGTGCTAAAACTTGGTTCTCATCTTTGCATAAAAATATTATTGATTCGTGGAATAAATGTAAAGATGCTTTTATCTCTAAGTATTTTCCTCCCGCTAAGATCATCTCCCTTAGGAACGATATTATGAATTTTGAGCAACTTGATCATGAACATGTTGCACAATCTTGGGAGAGGATGAAATTGATGATACGTAATTGCCCTACACATGCTTTGAATTTGGGGATAATTATACAAAAAAATATGTCGGATTGAATTTTGCTTCTAGAAATCTTTTAGATTCGGCCGCGGGAGGCACTTTTATGGAAATCACTTTAGGAGAGGCTACTAAGCTCCTAAATAATATTATGGTTAATTATTCTCAATGGCACACCGAAAGATCCACTAGTAAAAAAGTTCATGTCATTGAAGAGATTAATGTTTTGAGTGGAAAGATGGATGAACTTATGAAATTATTTGCTAATAAAAGTATTTCTTCTGATCCTAATTATATGCCTTTGTCCACTTTGATTGAGAATAATAATGAATCTATGGAAGTGAATTTTCTTGGTAGGAACAATTTTGGTAACAACGTGTATAGAGACAATTTTAATCCTAGGCCATTCCCTAGTAATTCCTCTAATAATTATGGTAATTCCTACAAAAACTCTTATGGAAATTTTAATAGATTTGCCCTCTGATTTTGAGAAATAGTCATCAACCAGTGCAGCCGCACAGGCTAGTATGTAATTTTGAAAGAAAAAACATAAATTATTGAAGGCTTTGTCTAATAATTTTTTTGTCCGTGAATTTTTTGGCATACAATATAGAAAATTATTGAATTTGTCTAGAGAGATAATTGTTCATGACCATGTATAGTACATTAGAAAATATATCTCGTTTAGTTATTCTAAGATTAGAAGGTGAATTACCTTGCGATATGTGTGAAAGAACAAATTCTGAGCCAAATAAAGAGTATATTGTAATGCTTTTGTTTCAACAAATATATAGCTCAAACTGTTTTCAAATGATACATCACATAAGCAAACACATAACTACTCTCAACCTTCCTAAAAAAATCCCTAGCAACAGATGTAAGCCAAACATAATATAGGTATATATGGCTTGGAGCTTATTCCATCACTCGAGTTTAGGGCACTTTAATCCAAATTTATCATATTAATATACATGTTAGTGAATTTAGTCAAAGTCTCCACAATTGTATTTCTGAGTAACGTGCAAAATGTCCTCTAGTTTTTACAAACAGAAACGTGATTTTGAAATAAGCATGTAGGTGTGCAGAATGATCCATAGACGAATTTTGAGAAGTACAAAACATACAGAGGAAATACTACATTTACCCGAAGTCAAAATCATCAGCGCTAGCCTTCACATTGTTGTAATTACATACAACAAAGGAAGCTGGTAAAATTCAGCTAATATCAGATACTATATATAGAAGATTGTATTAAATAATTACATTGTCGGATCAACTAATATAAGAAATCCATAAAACTAGAAGCAGAATATATCCACATCACATTTGAATATTTTACATGTAGTACTCATCCCCTTGTCCTAGATAGATATGCCATTGTATTATTTCATTTATATTAGGCAAGTTTATTTCTCTATCATCCACAATGTAAAAAACATATTCGCTTCCTCTTCTTTTTATGATGGAGAAATCAAGCAGCAAGTAAAGAAACAATATTCTGCTCTAATCTGTACTAATTAACACTACTCAGCCGGTCCAAATTTGTTGTGCTTCTATTATAATCCTCGTTAGTAGGACGACATAATTAGAAAGCAAGGGTCTCGTACTAATTTGTTGATGGACGACAGTACTTAGAAAGCATCAGACTAAATTTAGCTATTACAAAATATTATAACAGAACCACATCATTCATGTTCTTATTCATGCGGAAGCCTAGCTGTAAAAAAACATCATACTGTAGATATCTATGCTATACGTGCAGTTTGGCAGTTTATACATGACAATGGAGCCGAGTCAGCCGACACAAAGGAGTAGAAGGCAAGAAAATAAAGACCGTACCTTGAATTTTCTTGGCTTCTTGCAATGCACCGCGGGCATGTCTTGCCGCTAGACAAAAGCATCGGCCGAGCTCACCAAGGAAATCAATTAGCCAAGGGTACGTCTGTGTGTTTTCTCGTTTCTGGCCAGTCGTAAAGCTAGCTTTTTTTGGCTCCAGCTGCCTGCCTTCAAAGCCAAATCATATACTCGTGTGTCCCAGCGGATCAAGCCAAGCATCTATGTGCTTATTTGCTGACCGGCAGGCGCGCATGTAGTCTTGATTAAAGGACGGCCAATCCGACGTCCACGACATGCAGCCGCGCTAGTTTACGATCGGGAAGGACAACATGCACTCCCGCATGGGAGGCCCGTCAAGTCGAGGTTGCACTTCCGCCTCAAGGCCGTGCCATACGAAACTTCAACGTTGAGGATGCCATGGCTCAGCACAGCCCGTCCTCCATCAACTGTCGATAGTAGCTCCTTCATCCTCCTCCGTATACCCCCTTCCCACACACCCGTTCCTCTAGAGAACAACGGAGGTGCAACATGATGTGCCATGAATATTCAAACGCTATAGTAGGAGATTCATAGGTTGGAGAGGAAGGGGATTGAATACCTAGATTGGATCGTAATTTTTGTTCAGATGTGTTGCAGCGTTCATGGAGCTTGAGGATGGCATGCAGATGAGATGCGGTGAGAGTTTGGAGGTGCGGGCGGAGGGATTTACCTGTTGGAGGACGACCTAAGGTAGTACATCCAATGGTTAAAGACTGTTAGCACGTAGATCTGATGGTGACTTGGCTATTGTTTTCAGGAAATCAGGTGGCACAATATGCTAGGACTCCTAAGGCATCAGACGGCTACAGATAGTTAATAAGGAGATCGGATGGACAATATGATAAGTTTTGTAGGATTAACGTAGAGGCTTCATTAGTGCTTCCAATTATATAAGATAAGATAGTGTTAGAGAATTTATGAGCTCGCAAAAGAATTTCAATGCTTTGATTGAAGAAAAATTGCTTAAGATTGATGAGTTGGCTAGGAACGTGGATATAATTTCTGTTGATGTTGATTCTTTGAAACATACATCTATCCCACCTAAGCATGATATAAATGAGTCTCTCAAGGCCATGAGAATTTCCATTGATGAGTGCAAAGAAAGAACCGCTAAGATGCGTGCTAAAAAAGATTAGTTTGTAAAAGCGTGTTCTTCTAGTTTTCATGAAAATAATGATGAAGATCTAAAAGTAATTGATGTGACTCCCGTTGAATCTTTATTTTCCAATATAAATCTTGATAAAGATGGGACTGGAGATGAGTCAACTTTAGTTAAAAGGCATCCCAATGATTCGGAGTTTTTAGATCTAGATGCAAAAATTGATAAAAGTGGGATTGAATAGATCAAAACTTTAAGTAGCAATGAACCCACTATTTTGGATTTCAAGAAATTTAATTATGATAATTGTTCTTTAATAGATTGTATTTCCTTGTTGCAATCCGTGTTAAATTCTCCTCATGCTTATAATCAAAACAAAGCTTTTACTAAACATATCTTTGATGTTATGATGCAATTTTTTGAAGAAAAGCTTGAACTAGAAGTTTCTATCCCTAGAAAACTTTACGATGAGTGGGAACCTACTATTAAGATTAAGATTAAAGATTATGAATGCTATGCTTTGTGTGATTTGGGTGCGTGTGTTTCCACGATTCCAAAAACTTTGTGTGATGTGCTAGGTTTCCGTGAATTTGACGATTGTTCTTTAAATTTGCATCGTGTGGATTCCACCATTAAGAAACCTATGGGAAGGTTTAATGATGTTTCTATTTTTGCAAATAGGAATTATGTGCCCGTAGATTTCATTGTTCTTGTTATAGATTGCAATCCTACATGTCCTATTATTCTTGGTAGACCTTTCCTTTGAATGATTGGTACAATTATTGATATGAAAGAAGGAAACAATTTCCTAGTAAGAAAAGGAAATTTCCTTATGAATCTATTATGAGAGCCACTTATGGATTGCATACCAAAGATGGCAATACCTAGATCTATTCGTGTTTTTTACGCCTAGATAGGGGCGTTAAACGATAGTGCTTGTTGGGAGGCAACCCAAATTTATTTTTGTTCTTTACTTTTTGCTCATGTTTAGTAATAAATAATCTATCGAGCCTCTGGTTCGATGTGGTTTTAATTTTTAATTAGTGTTTGTGGCAAGTAGAACCTTTGAGAAGACTTGGGTGAAAGTTAATGCAATCTTGCTGTAAAAAACAGAAACTTTGCGCTCACAAGATTAGTTGACATTTTTTTACAGAAGAGTGCTTTTAGGTTGATTATTTTTGCAGAAGATTAATAGACAAATTACTCACGTCCACCAATTTATTTTAGAATTTTTGGAGTTACAGAAGTATTCGAGAGTTACAGATTACTACAAACTGTTCTGTTTTTTATGGATTCTGTTTTTCGCGTGTTGTTTGCTTATTTTGATAAATCTTTGAGTAGTATCGGGGGGTATGAACCATAGAGAAGTTGGAATACAGTAGATTTTACACCTATATAAATAATGAATGAGTTTACAACAGTACCTTAAAGTGGTGATTTTTTTTCTTATACTAACGGAGCTCATGAGATTTTCTGTTGAGTTTTGTGTTGTGAAGTTTTCAAGTTTTGGGTAAAGATTTGATGGACTTTGGAATAAGTTCTATACTTGAGGATATATTTTTATTCGCCACATGATATGTGTTTTGCTTGGAGTGTCTTGTATGATTTGAGTCTTTGCTTTTTAGTTTACCACAATCATCCTTTCTGTACACACCTTTTGGGAGAGACACACATGAATCGTGATTTGTTAGAATACTCTATGTGCTTCACTTATATCATTTGAGCTAGAAAAAATTGATCTAGTGCTTCACTTATATCTTTTTAGAGCACGTCGGTGGTTTTATTTTATAGAAATTGTTGAACTCTCATGCTTCACTTATATTATTTTGAGAGTCTTTTAGAACAGCATGGCAATTTGCTTTGGTTATAAAATTAGTCCTAATATGATGGGCATCCAAGATGGATATAATAAAAACTTTCATACGAAGAGCATTGAATACTATGAGAAGTTTGATTCTTTATGATTGTTTTGAGATATGAAGATGGTGATATTAGATTGATGCTAGTAGAGTAGTTGTGAATTTGAGAGATACTTGTGTTAAAGTTTGTGATTCCCGTAGCATGCACGTATGGTGAACCGTTCGGTGATGAAGTTGGAGCATGATTTATTTATTGATTGTCTTCCTTATGAGTGGCGGTCGGTGACGAGCGATGGTCTTTTCCTACCAATCTATCCCCCTAGGAGCATGCGCTTATTACTTTGTTACGATAACTAATAGATTTTTGCAATAAGTATGTGAGTTCTTTACGACTAATGTTGAGTCCATGGATTATACGCACTCTCACCCTTCCATCATTGCTAGCCTCTCTAGTGCCGCGCAACTTTCGCCGGTACCCAACACCCACCATATACCTTTCTCAAAACAGCCACCATACCAACCTATTACGGCATTTCCATAGCCATTCTGAGATATATTTCCGTGCAACTTTCCACCGTTCTGTTTATTATGACATGCTCCATCATTGTCATATTGCTTCGCATGATCATGTAGTTGACATCGTATTTGTGGCTAATCCACCGTTCATAGTTTTTCATACATGTCACTCTTGATTCATTGCACATCCCGGTACTCCGCCGGAGGCATTCACATAGAGTCATATTTTGTTCTAAGTATTGAGCTGTAATTCTAGAGTTGTAAGTAAATAAAAGTGTGATGATCTTCATTATTAGAGCATTATCCCATGTGAGGAAAGGATGATGGAGACTATGATTCCCCAACAAGTCAGGATGAGATTTCGGACAAAAATTTAAAAAATAAAAAAAATAAAAGAGGCCATAAAAAGGAGAAGGCCCAAATAAAAAAATGAGAGAAAAAAGAGAGAAGGGACAATGTTACTGTCCTTTTTCCATTCTTGTGCTTCAAAGTAGCACCATGATCTTCATGATAGAGAGTCTCCTATGTTGTCACTTTCATATACTGGTGGAAATTTTCATTATAGAACTTGGCTTGTATATTCCAATGATTGGCTTCCTCAAAATGCCATAGGTCTTCGTGAGCAAGCAAGTTGGATGCACACCCACTTAGTTTCTTTTTGATCTTTCATACACTCATAGCTCTAGTGCATCCGTTGCATGGCAATCCCTACTCACTCACATTGATATGTATTGATGGGCATCTCCATAGCCCGTTGATATGCCTAGTTGATGTGATACTATCTTCTCCTTTTTGTCTTCTCCACAACCACCATTCCATTCCACCTATAGTGCTATATCCATGATTCATGCTCATGTATTGCGTGACGATTGAAAAAGTTTGAGAACATCAAAAGTATGAAACAATTGCTTGGCTTGTCATCAGGGTTGTGCATGATTTAAATATTTTGTGTGGTGAAGATAGAGCATAGCCAGACTATATGATTTTGTAGGGATAGCTTTCTTTGGCCATGTTATTTTGAAAAGAAATGATTCCTTTGTTAGTATGCTTGAAGTATTATTATTTTTATGTCAATATTAAACTTTTGTCTTGAATCTTTTGGATCTGAACATTTATGCCACAATAAAGAAAATTACATGGATAAATATGTTAGGTAGCATTCCACATCAAAATTTCTGTTTTTATCATTTACCTACTCGAGGACGAGCGGAAATTAAGCTTGGGGATGCTTCATACGTCTCCAGCGTATTTATAATTTTTATTGTTCCATGTTATTATATTATCGGTTTTGGATGTTTAATTGGAATTAATATGCTATTTTATATTATTTTTTGGACTAACCTATTAACCGAGGGCCCAATGCCAGTTTCTATTTTTTTTGCCTATTTTAGAGTTTTGCAGAAAAGGCATACCAAACGGAGTCCAAACAGAAAGAAACCTTCGCGATGATCTTTCTTGGACCGAAAGCAAATTAGAAGACTTGAGATGAAGTCGGAGACGCAACGAGGAAGCCACGAGGCAAGAGGGCGCGCCCAGGGGGAAGGCGCGTCCCCCACCCTCGTTGGCCCCTCGTGGCTCCCCTGACCTAGTCCCTTCGCCTATATATTCTCTTATACCCTAAAAACATGAGGGGGAGCCACGAAACCACTTTTCCACCGCCGCAACCTTCTGTACCCGTGAGATCCCATCTTGGGGCCTTTTCCAGCGTGTTGCCAGAGGGGGATTCGATCACGGAGGGCTTCTACATCAACACCATTACCTCTCCGATGAAGCATGAGTAGTTTACCACAGACCTTCGGGTCCATAGTTATTAGCTAGTTCGCTTCTTCTCTCTCTTTGACTCTCAATACCAAGTTCTCCTCGATGTTCTTGGAGATCTATTCGATGTAATATTCTTTTACGGTGTGTTTGCCGAGATCCGATGAATTGTGGATTTATGATCAAGATTATCTATGAATATTAGTTGGTTCTTCTCTGAATTCTTATATGCATGATTTGATATCTTTGCAAGTCTCTTCGAATTGTCGGTTTAGTTTGGCCTACTAGATTGATCTTTCTTGCAATGGGAGAAGTGATTAGCTTTGGGTTCAATCTTGTGATGTCCTTTCCCAGTGACGGTAGGGACAGAAAGGCACGCATTGTATTGTTGCCATCGAGGATAACAAGATGGGGTTTTCATCATATTCATTGAGTTAATTCCTCTACATCATGTCATCTTGCTTATTGTGTTACTCCGTTCTTATGAACTTAATACTCTAGATGCATGCTGGACAGCAGTCGATGTGTGGAGTAATAGTAGTAGATGCAGGCTAGAGTCGGTCTACTTGACACGGATGTGATGCCTATGTTCCTGATCATTGCCTTAGATGTCATCATAACTATGCGCTTTTCTATCAATTGCTCGGCAGTAATTTGTTCACCCACCATAATATATGCTATCTTGAGAGAAGGCACTAGTGAAACCTATGGCCCCCAGGTCTCTTTTCCATATTATTGAATCTCGTTTACATCTTGCTAGTTTCCGATCAACTATTTTACAATCTTTACTTTCCAATCTATAAACAAAAAATACCAAAAATATTTACTTTACCGTTTATCTATCTCTATAAGATCTCACTTTTGCGAGTGACCGTGAAGGGATTGACAACCCCTTTATCATGTTGGTTGCAAGTCGTTGATTGTTTGTGCGGGTATTCGGTGACTTGTGCGTCGTCTCCTACTTGATTGATACTTTGGTTCTCAAAACTGAGGAAAATACTTACGCTACTTTCCTGCATCACCCTTTCCTCTTCAAGGGAAAACCAATGCAAGCTCAAGAGGTAGCAATCTCTCTGTCACACAGAGTGACAAATCCTTGTCTCGATCCATGCTAACCCAACAGACACCTTCAGAGATACCTATAGAGTATCTTTATGATCATCTAGTTATGAACTGACATTTGATAGCACACAAGTTATTCCTCCAGTATCCGGGAGTTGCCTCTAGGGCATATTTCCAACAAATTCGGCATGAACTTTGCTTAATATTGAACATATTTTGAGTACCAAAAATTTGATGAAATGGAAGTTAATCAATGTTTCATAAAAATGTTGGCACTGATTTCCAAAACCCATGCACTTGTTATATGTAAATTTGGCATGACCTTTGCTTAATATTGAACAAATTTTGAGTACCAGAAATTTGATGAAATAGAAGTTAATCAACATTTCATCAAAACATTGGCACCGATTTTCAAAACCCATGCACTTGTCATATGTAATTCGGCATGAAGTTTGCTTACAAAGCTAAACAATATTGTCATAGCAAATGAGATTCGCCATGTACTTTGCTTACACAGTTGACGTATGGAGTGATAGAAATTTCGTGAAACGAAAATGAATAAAGTTTTCGCAAAAACTTTGTCACTATTTTTCAAATCCTTGTTAATGACATGAAGCCCATGCACTTCTCATATTTAAGAAAATTCAAACATCATTGCCACTTGTCATCTTTACGAATTATTTAGTACAGCAAAATCTTATAAGATGTATAACTAGTTAATCTTCAAATTAATAAGATGAAAATTCTAAATCGTAGAGCGTAATTTAGTCGGATATTGAGTATACCGTTGGCCGCTTTTTCGACCGCGGACATGACGGCGGGGGGCGGGGGTTGCGCACGGTCGAGGCGGATGATGCACTGGCGAGCAGATCCGGTGACGCTCACGGCGTCAGACGCGTGGAAGGTGCCACCGACTGGTCGGAGGGACGCCGGCGGCGGTCCAGGCGCGGGATGGCGAGGAAGGGGTTGAGGAAAGGAAATGGCAGAGAGAAAGACGAAACGGTGCAAATGGAAGTTTGTGTCGACAGTTGCTAAGTGGGCGCGGAAGGGGGACTGTCCGTCGAGGGCAGTGGCGGGTAAGAACAGGCACCCGCCACAACAAACTTTTCCAAAATTTTATTTAGCTGGAATGCTTGCCAAAATATAGTTGTGGTGGGCCCCTAGCGACGCCTGCCACTGCTTACACACAATCCAGTGGCAGGCACCTGATCGGTGCTTGCCAGTATAGTTTCCAGCCAGGGGGCATATTTGGAAGAGCCTAGCTATGCCGGTTGCTAGCCAACGCTTGCCACAGGCATGCCCGTAACTGTGACGAACATCTCCTGTCACCCCCCACTGCTCATTTGGAAAAGTAGCAGTCGTGGGTTACATGGCCTGTCCGCCACTATTTGTATTCACCTAAAAAGCTTTTTCCAGTAGTGAAGGGCGGCGGTGGGGGTCAGGAGAGCCCGGATGGGTCATTGCACAGCCACACCCCCGCTTCAGCTCCCGCGTGCCCGTCGGCGTTCTCCATCCACACACACCCGCAAGCAGCGATTTAGGCTTGTCTGGTGGAGGCTGGAGTGGGCGGCGGCATTCACCCATTGGTCTTGGTGTCCGACATGGCCCAGTACGCCGTCCCCACATAGCGACGGAGCGATAGGGAGTAGGCGCGTCGTGGCTCAGTGTCGCGTGCGGGTCGTGGATCACCTTCTGCTTCTTCCTCTTCCCCATGAACCCCGCCATCATCCTTCCTACTCATTCTCCGAGGAAATCTACCTCAAATCCAATGGATACCTAGAGGTGGTCACTCGAATCGACCGATGGTTACCCAGATTGGGTGCCGGCGGCCTTGAAGATTGCAGGAGGTTGGAGACCGAGGAAGCTCTGGGTGGCTCCGAGGAAGATTGGGGCACATGGAGAGGGGAAGGAGACAGGGTGGCAAACGACCTGGGAAGAAGATCGTCTGAGCGGCTATGCGTGTTGGCGGCGGTGGTGGTGCCGTACCTGTAGACATCGAGGAGAAGAGCCCACGCCGGTGTATTTATTTTTATAGAACTGCTCCCCCGTGCAAAAGCCCAACCAATGAACGAAACATTTTTTTCACTGTTGATCACTGTGACGCCCGGCTAATTAGGCTACAGTAATCCCGCGTTAACGATGCCACGTCACCTCGGTTACTGTTGAGAATCTCGTATTGGATCAAAACTGTTCAAATTCAAATTTGAATTTTTGTCAAACATCAAAAAAATTCAAACACTAAAACTAAAATGTTCGGAGTGTGCCAAATAATGCCTAGGTATTTAAGGTAAAGGAAATACCACTTTTACGGAATGCATAAATATTTTAAATCGAATTAAAACCGAAAAGGGAATAAAGAAAATAAAATAAAAAAACTAAATCTAAGACTAACAAAAAAAAGGGAAACAACCCCCCCCCCCCCCCCGGGCTTCGGCCCAGCAGGCCACCAGCCCAACTAGGCAAGAGCCCAGCCGGCCACCCCCGCACTCCCCATAACCCCCGAAACCCTAGCCGTTTGCCCCCGTCGCCCCACTCACTCCCCCACTTCCCCCCCTCGATTGGATCTGGATCGGGAGGATTCTCGATCCCCTCGCCCCTACACATCGACACCGACACCGGCGCCCGGAGCTCCCCTGCCGGACTGGCTCCTCCTCCCCGCCGGCATGCTTCCCCTTCGCCGCTCATCACCGTCCTCCTCCTCAACCCCCACTGCCCCATTCCGTACGAATCGTGGTGAGGCCCCCGGCCTCCTCTTCTCTTCCCCGCATCGCGCTGGTCACCATCACCGCACAACCTCGCACCGGCCATGCCCGCTCGTCGCGTCCGCACATCGGCGCCTCCCCTGCTCGCCCTCGCTCGGGATCCCAAGCCGCGCCTAACCGCGCCCGCAGCCGTACACTACTGCGGCTGCTGCTGCCGCCCGTGGCCACTCTGGCCACTGGCCCGCCGTTGCGCCCGCATCCCTGATGACCCACAATTGTAGGGGATCTATCGTAGTCTTTTCGATAAGTAAGAATGTCGAACCCAACGAGTAGCAAAAGGAAATGACAAAAATTTTCAGTAAGGTTTTCTCTGCAAGCACTGAAATTGTAGGTACCAGATAGTTTTGTGATAAGATAAATTGTAACGAGTAACAAGCAATGAAAGTAAATAAAGTGCAGCAAGGTGGCCCAATCCTTTTTGTAGCAAAGGACAAGCCTGGACAATTTCTTATAATGAGAAAAGAGCTCCCGAGGACACATGGGAATTATCATCAAGCTAGTTTTCATCATGCTCATATGATTCACGTTCAGTACTTTGATAATTTGATATGTGGGTGGACCGGTGCTTGGGTACTGCCCTTACTTGGACAAGCAACCCACTTATGACTAACCCCTATTGCAAGCATCTGTAACTACAAAAGAAGTATTAAGTTAAACCTAACCACTGCATTAGACATATGGATCCAAATCAGCCCCTAACGAAGCAACGCATAAACTAGGGTTTAAGCTTCTGTCACTCTAGCAAACCATCATCTACTTATTACTTCGCAATGCCTTCCTCCAGGCCCAAATAATGGTGAAGTGTCATGTAGTCGACGTTCACATAACACCACTAGAGGAAAGACAACATACATCTCATCAAAATATCGAACGAATACCAAATTCACATGACTACTAATACCAAGACTTCACCCATGTCCTCAGGAACAAACGTAACTACTCACAAAGCATATTCATGTTCATAAACAGAGGAGTAATCATATGCATTACGGATCTGAACATATGATCTTCCACCAAGTAAACCAATTAGCATCAACTACAAGGAGTAATCAACACTACTAGCAAGCCACAGGTACCAATTTGTGGTTTTAATACAAGATTGGATATAAGAGATGAACTAGGGTTTTGAGAGGATATGGTGTTGGTGAAGATGTTGATGGAGATTGACCCCCTTCCGATGAGAGGATCGTTGGTGATGACGATGGTGATGATTTCCCCCTCCCAGAGGGAAGTTTCCCTGGCAGAACAGCTCTGCCGGAGCCCTAGATTTGGTTCCGCCAAGGTTCCGCCTCATGGCGGCGGAGTTTCGTCCTGTAAGCTTCCTCTTGATTTTTTTTTCAGGACAAAAGTCCTCATATAGCAGAAGATGGGCACCGGAGGGCCACCAGGGGGCCCAGGAGATAGGGGCGCGCCCAGTAGGGATGGGCGCGCCCCCACCCTCCTGGCCAGGGTGTGGGACCCTTCTTGTGCTTTCTTCGCTCAATAATTCTTATTAAATCCAAAAAATGACTTTCGTGGAGTTGCGGGACTTTTGGAGCTGTGCAGAATAGGTTTCCAATAGTTGCTCCTTTTCTAGCCAGAATCCCAGCTGCCGGCATTCCCCCTCTTCATGGTAAACCTTTTAAAATAAGAGAGAATAGGCATAAGTATTGTGACATAACGTGTAATAACATCCCATAATGCAATAAATATTGATATAAAAGCATGATGCAAAATGGATGTATCAACTCCCCCAAGCTTAGACCTCGCTTGTCCTCAAGCGGAAGCCAAAATCGAAAAGTTTGTCCACATGTTTAGAGATAGAGGTGTTGATAAAAATAAAATACGGACATGAAGGCATCATGATCATTCTTATAACAGCAACATATATAGATTTTTTCATATGATTTCTTATGCTCAAGTAACAATCTATTCACAATGTCAAATATGGAACATAAACTTCATTGGGAACTAACAAACTATAATCTCAGTCATTGAACCAATTGCAATTTATCATAACGTCAGAAAGAGTCAAGAATAGAGCCTTTCAGCAAGTCCGCATACTCAACTATCATATAGTCTTCTACAATTGCTAACACTCACGCAATACTTATGGTTAGGGAGTTTTAATCGGACACTGAGAAAGATAGGGGCTTATAATGTTCCCTCCCAACGTTTTACCTCAAGGGTAATGTCAACAATAATAGTTCATGCTAACGAACATCCAATTGGATATATGCATCAAGATCTTTCCAACACGAGGTGCTTGCCAAACGATAAAATGAAAAAGGGAAAGGTGAAGATCACCTTGACTCTTGCATAAAGTAAAACTCATAAAGTAGAAGATAGGCCCTTCGTAGAGGGAAGCAGAGGTTGTCATGCTCTTATAGGGTTGGATACACAAAATCTTAATACGAAAGAACGTCACTTTATATTGCCACTTGTATATGGACCTTTATTATGCAGTCCATCGCTTTTATTGCTTCCATAACAAGATCGTATAAAGCTTATTTTCTCCTCACTAATAAGTTATGCATATTTAGAGAGCAATTTTTATTGCATGAACCGATGACAACTTACTTGAAGGATCTTACTCAATCCATAGGTAGATATGGTGGACTCTCATGGCAAAACTGGGTTTAAGGATATTTGGAAGCACAAGTCGTATCTCTACTTGGAGCTAGGAATTTGGCTAACATGAGGGGGAAAGGCAAGCTCAACATGATTGAATGATCCATGACAATATACTTTAACTGAGATGCGAGAAAACATAAACCATTACGTTGTCTTCCTTGTCCAACATCAACTCTTTAGCATGTCATACTTAATCAGTGCTCACAATCATAAAAGATGTCCAAGATAGTATATTTGCATGTGAAAACCTCTCTTTCCTTATTACTTCATATTAATTGCAACGATGACCAAAACTATGATTGTCAACTCTCAACAACTTCTAAGCCTCATACTTTCTATGTGTGAAGTCATCACTATCCACAAGATCAATATGAACTTTTTTATTATTTTTATTATTTCTATTTTTCTCAAGATCATAGCAAGATAGCAAAGCCCTTTGACTCAACACTAATCTTTATTATAGATAACTCACGGACTCGATTACATAGAGATCACAAAGCAAAACTCAAAAGTAATTCATATCAAAACTTCAATCTACTAGATCAAGATATTACCAAAGGATCGAACTAAGTAAAACGGTAAAGATAGGAGTGTGATGGTGATACGATACCGGGGCACCTCCCCCAAGCTTGGCAGTTGCCAAGGGGAGTGCCCATACCCATGTGATTATGTCCTCGGAGGTGTTGAAGTAGGAGTTGTCAATGATGTAGGCTTGTTTCTCAGCTTATGCTTGAGAATGGAATTTTTCTCCCTTAAATCATCGATCTCCCGCTCGAGGCTTAATATTCTTTTGCACAATTCCTGTTTGTTTTCCTGCAAGAGACGAAAATCGATGAACTCGATCTTGGGCTTCTTTGCTCTATCAGGAAGGCTTGACTTTTTAAACTCCACGTGCATATCCCCCGGTTGAGGTAATGGGGCTTCATCTTCATATGAGCTTGTCTCCTCCTTTCTCTTAGGCTCATAGTCTTCTTCTTCCTTAGTGGTCCAGCCACAATGGTCCATGTCCCCGTAGACCTTGCGGTCTGCAAGGTAATCAGCCACATAACTTTCTCCCTCCGAATCCTGAGATGACATATTGCTCTAAATCTGCGACAGGAACAGCTTGAAACAAAAACAAAGGATTTTTGCGTGATACGGTGGTCAAAACTTTCGGGAGATTATATAATTAATTTTTACCGACCAAAATACGTAGTGTGCAAGAAAACAGAGTCCGGGAGGCACACGAGGTGGCCACGAGGCAGGGGGCGTGCCCTCCACCCTCGTGGAGGCCTCGTGTCCCTCTCGGACTACTTCTTTCTTCCCAAAACGGATAAAAATGCCATTAGAATTGTTTTGGAGTCGGTTTACTTACCGTACCACATACCTATTCCTTTTTGGAGTCTGAAACGTTCTGGAAAGTGTCCCTTACGTATTCCTCCGGGGTTATGGTTTCAATAACATTAGTTTCAATATTGATAGAATTGCCTGAGATATAATGTT
The DNA here is from genome assembly GCF_018294505.1 of Triticum aestivum. Taxonomy (NCBI): domain Eukaryota; kingdom Viridiplantae; phylum Streptophyta; class Magnoliopsida; order Poales; family Poaceae; genus Triticum; species Triticum aestivum. The sequence goes on along the minus strand of NC_057795.1, from coordinate 27,111,431 downwards.
GAATTCTTTGACTGTTCACCACCCCCGGACTTGTGCCTTCGAAGTTGTTGATTTTTTTGGCCCCGAAAGAATAGACCTCCTCGATAACGTAAGGACCTTCCCATTTAGAGAGAAGTTTTCCTGCAAAAAATCTTAAAAGAGAGTTTAATAATAACACATAATCACCTACGTTAAACTCACCCTTTTGTATCCTTTTGTCATGCCAGCGTTTGACTTTTTCTTTGAATAGCTTGGCATTCTCATAGGCTTGGGTTCTCCATTCCTCAAGTGAGATAATATCAAATAACCTCTTCTCACCAGCAAGTTTGAGGTCATAGTTGAGCTCTTTAATAGCCCAATATGCTTTATGTTCAAGTTCAAGAGGTAAGTGACATGATTTTCCATAAACCATCTTATACGGAGACATTCCCATAGGATTTTTACATGCAGTTCTATAGGCTCATAATGCATTGTCAAGTTTTTTGGACCAGTTCTTTCTAGATCTATTGGCAGTCTTTTGCAAAATTAATTTGAGCTCTCTATTTCTCAACTCCACTTAACCACTAGACTGCGGGTGATAAGGAGATGCGATTCTATGATTAACATCATACTTAGCAAGCATCTTACAGAAAGCACCATGAATAAAATGTGAACCACCATCAATCATAAGATATCTAGGAACTCCAAACCTCGGAAAAATAACTTCTTTAAGCATCTTAATATAGGTGTTATGATCAGCACTACTAGTTGGAATAGCTTCTACCCACTTAGTAACATAATCAACATCAACTAAAATATGTGTGTAACCATTAGAGGCAGGAAAAGGTCCCATATAATCAAAGACCCAAACATCAAATGGTTCAATAACAAGAGAATAATTCATAGGCATTTCTTGACGTGTACTAATATTACCAATTCTTTGACATTCATCACAAGAGAAGACAAACTTACGAGCATCTTTGAAGAGAGTAGGCCAATAAAAACCGGATTGCAATACCTTATGTGCAGTTCTATCTCTAGCGTGGTGTCCTCCATATGATTCAGAGTGACACTTGCGTACGATCTGTTCCTGTTCATGCTCAGGTACACAACGTCTAATAACACCATCTACTCATTCTTTATAAAGGTGTGGGTCATCCCAGAAGCAATGTCTTAAATCATAAAAGAACTTTTTCTTTTGCTGGTATGTGAAACAAGGTGGTATAAATTTAGCAACAATTTAATTAGCATAATCAGCATACCAAGGAGCAGTGCGAGAAGCATTAATGACCGCTCATTGTTCATCAGGAAAGCTATCATCAATAGGTAGTGGGTCATCAAGAACATTGTCTAGCCTCAAGTTGTCTACAACGGGGTTCTCAGCTACCTTTCTATCGATAATATGCAAATTGGTGTGAATAGTAACTTTAGAATCAACAATGTAAGGTCTAAACTTATCACAAGCAAATACAACTCCTAAGAATTCTTTTTCAGTAGTAGCATAATTTCTCTGGGCAGTATCAAGAATCTACTAGCATACTAGATAACATTCAAATTCTTATCAACTCTTTGCCCTAGAATAGCACCTACAGCATAATCACTAGCATCACACATAATTTCAAAAGGTAAATTCCAATCAGGTGGCTGAACAATAGGTGCAGTAATCAAAGTTTTCTTAAGTATTTCCAATGCTTCTACACAATCATCATCAAAGACAAAATGAATATCTTTTTGCAATAAATTAGTCAGAGGCCTAGAGATTATAGAAAAGTCCTTAATGAACCTCCTATAAAAAACGGAATGACCAAGGAAACTTCTTATACCTTTTATGTCCTTGGGACATGGCATCTTTTCAATAGCATCAACTTTAGCTTTATCAACTTCAATACCTCTCTCGGAAATCTTATGCCCCAAGACAATGCCTTCATTAACCATAAAGTGGCACTTTTCCCAATTCAATACGAGACTAGTGTCTTCACATCTCTGCAAAACTCGATCAAGGTTGCTCAGGCAATCATCAAAAGAGGATCCATAAACACAGAAATCATCCATGAACACCTCACAAATCTTTTCACAAAAGTCAGAGAATATAGCCATCATGCATCTTTGAAAGGTAGCGGGTGCATTACATAAACCAAAAGACATACATCTATAAGCAAAAGTACCGAAAGGGCAAGTGAAAGTAGTTTTTAATTGATCCTTCGCTGACACAGGTATTTGAGAGAACCCAGAATCACCATCTAGAAAGAATAAATGTGTGTGTTTGGATAGTATTTCTAGCATTTGATCAATAAAAGGTAAAGGGTAATGATCTTTCTTAGTAGCTTTATTTAATTTACGAAAATTAATTACCATCCTATAACCTGTAATAATTCTTTGCGGGATCAATTCATCTTTATCATTACGAACGACAGTAAGACCTCCCTTTTTAGTAACACAATGGACAGGGCTTACTGTCGGTGTCAAAACCGGCGGATCTTGGGTAGGGGGTCCCAAGCAGTGCGTCTTACGATCAATGGTAACAGGAGGCAAGGGACACAATGTTTACCCAGGTTCGGGCCCTCTCGATGGAGGTAAAACCCAACTCCTGCTTGATTAATATTGATGATATGGGTAGTATAAGAGTTGATCTACCACGAGATCAGAGAGGCTAAACCCTAGAAGCTAGCCTATGGTATGATTGTTGTTGTATATGTCTATCGACTAGCCTGGCCCCGGTTTATACAATGCACCAGAGGCCTAGGATAACAAGAGTCCTAGCCGAATACGCCGGTGGGGAGGAGTCCTTGTCTTGATCGCCAAGTCTTGTGGATTCTTCCTTGTATGCGGTAGCTGTCCGGACTGGCCCATGAGTATACGGCCATGGGGGTCCTCGGCCCAATCCAACTGATCGGGAGACGACGCGTTGAGTACCCCCTAGTCCAGGACACCGTTAGTAGCCCCCTGAACCGGTCTTCAAGTTAGGGACGCTCCTCGATTCTTCCGAACTGTTCTTCATCTTCGGTTGCCGGTCTTGAAAACTGGTTCAACAAATCTTCTCATCTTCGATCTTGAGGATCGCCGAAATGCATTCGACAAGTTTATACATCGGGTATCCGAGGAGCCCCTTTAAGTTTCCGGCCTTTATCAATGCCTTGTTATTTTTATGCCACACCTCGGGTTGGAAGTTGTTCCCGGGCGGCAACGTCCTCTTGCGTCTGAGCTCCAACGCCGGACTGCATTCGAGGTATCTTTTGCAGCTGAGCGCTAATGCCGTACTGCTTCCCAGCTCTAACGCCGGACTATATATCCGAGCTCCAACGCCGGACTGTATCCGAGCTCCAATGCCGGAAATGCCCTCTATGGAGCCAGCCACTAGCGCCCGAGCTTTATGTCGGACTACTTCCGAGGTGGTGCACCACCCCGAATGTGGGCCGATTTTGTCAATATTTTTGATTTGTGCAATTTATTCTCTATCGAGATACATAGCCAGTAGCCCTCAAGGTGTGTATCGGTCTAAAACCCGAGATGCCCATGAAGGATGACATAAGACCGCTGATCCCCGTAGCTGCTGAGACTCAGGTTGATTTGCAAAATCGGTCTGAGGATCAAGTCCTAGCTCGGCAGAATACTTCGGGACACAAAAAGTGGCGTGCTCAGTCCTCAAGACTCAGGTTGGGTGCGGCCGACCAACCCGAGGATCAAAATCTCCGGAGAGACTGTATTACACTTAAAATTTTCTGCATTGAACAGGCAATGCAGTAGCCCCCGAGACACTGGTCGGGTGGTAACACCAGATCAGGGGATTGATGTGCCCCTTTAATATTTGTAAATAATAAGCCCGAAGCCCAGTAGCCCCCGAGCCTTAATGCGGGCACGGGAGGCCGAATTAAGGATCGATATCCATAGTAAAATCATAAATTATGTGTAATGACTCTATGTATCCAAGTACTTTACGCCATTAATGCTCGGATCCGCATTGTACAAAACTTTGTTGACCGGCCATCGGCTTCCACCTCCTCGGCCAATAGCCAAGGAGTGTTTGTCCTACTTTATAAAGCCTTTGTGAGGGCAAAGATTTACAACAAACAAGGCAATCTGGCCATACGGTTTTATAAACAAAGGTACGCGGAGAGACATTTTATATTACTATTTAATAGAAGAAATGTCTTCCAAAGAAAATAGTCCCGCTATCGGTTCCTTTCTTTGGGTTGTCATGCTAAGCATGATCATGAAACCTCAGCTCCAATGTAAGAGCAAAATATCGAGGATTTAGTTTGGGAGGCCAGTTAATAGCCCCCGGTAGTGTTCGGCGACAGTCGAGGTCAAGCCGTAAACACTTCGGCCATTGATATGAATGGCCCGTCATTTAACACCGTCATCGGAGCGCCGACCAGTTTACGCTTATTATGACAGTCAGTTTTCGGCTTTCTCCACTGAGGTGCTTAACCATGTGAGTTGGAAGCACAATCGCAGTGGTTCTCCCTTTGCACACCTAGCCGAACAAAGCGGAACATAGGAGGCAAGCGCAGGAGCCGGGCAACCCAACTATTGACCGAAGACACAATTCGAAACCGATGCATATATTACAATATCCGAGAATGTCTTTGCCGAATCTCTAAAGGTGTCCGGTGTTGCACTGCGAGACTTGTGCTGAAAACACACAAATAGTTTAAAAGTGCCATGGGCTCGAAAAGCCAAAAACCTTATTCAAAAGGTTAATGTCCGAACTAGATCAAGTGTTCGGTGCCAATCCGAAAATTGGACTTTAGAAGAAAAAAGGTGCTTCTGCCGTGCTTTAACATGACACATCCTATCTCAAAACTTCAAGCGGGTCAGCCTACGGCTTCAACCTCCTATCCCGAAGGCGGAGTACTTCTTACTAAGCCAGTTTAGCAAACTAAACTCTAGCGGCTTTGAGAGAGAAATTAGGCTTCCCGGCTAGTGACCGCACACTTGTGTCGAAAAAAGGAGTGATAAATAATAATAAAAACTTTGCAACGACTAAGAAGAAAAACACTTATCACAAAACGGCTCATATAAATTTAAGATCCCCCAACTGACTTGGGTAAAAGAATGATTGCATGTACCGAAGTACTTATATCATATCTATGTTCAACCGAACTTTAAACGCGTCTTAACCGACCGTCGGCTTTTCCCTCTTCGATCAAGGACCGAAAAGTGTTATGTACTCCATCTGTCGAGAATATCGACGGTGTTTCCAATAACCAGGCAATCAGGTCATAAGGCTGTAACAGACAAAGCGCGCTCAGGGAACTTATGCTATATTACTGCAAAGAGTAAGAAGCATCTTCGAAGAAAATAGTACCCCCACCGATACCTTTCTTCGGTGCTCATTGTTATTATGAGACTTGTGCAATAGATTTTTTGTACTCATGAGTTCCGTTGTGTGCCGACCATGATTGAAAACAATAAGAGCGCTAGCTTTCGGCTTCACCCAGTCTGAGGTCCGGCTTGGGTGACCCGATCATGACAATCGCAGAGGTGCTCCCTTTACTCCCTAGCCGAACAATCGGGAATGTAGGGGTAAGCACAGGAGCCAGGCAACCCAGCATGCAAATCACTTAAGTCAATATGGTGCATATTGTGGCGTAATACACGAACAAGGAACGAAGTCGTACAAGTATAACCATATGCAAGAGGAAAAAGCTACATGAAGGAAGCCCCCAAGTAAACGGGGTATTAGAATTTGCGCGTCACAAACAAAGTTTGGACAAGGAAATTTTTACAAGCAACTTTTTTCCAAAAAAGTATAATGTTTGGCCGAGCCGAACACAAGTTAAAAATTTAAAACTTTGAGCATGAAGACAACTTAGCTGGTTAATGTGTTCGGTATTGATGACGCGGTCCGAGCTTGATGCGGACAAGGTTCCATCCCCGAGCCGTTCCCGAGGTGGCGGAGCAAAGAGCTCGGCACTCCGAAGTGGTGAAATAGTACGGTCAATGCAGGACGGCAGGGTGATGCCGAAGTCCCCGGCATGGGGTAATGAAGTGTTCATGAAGCCCCCCGTCCAGCCGAGGTGACGCCAAAGGATATAGTCCGGCTGGATCATTTTCCTGTGCACAAAAAATAGTGCAAACCGGAGATAATAATAATAATAATAATAAATTAAAAAAATTTGTTGCATAACAAATAATTTATGCAAAGTAAGTAATAAAAGAAATATGGCCTGGCGCCGATGTCAATGTCGATGCAGGCGGCGGCGTGATGCGGTAAAGGCATGGCAAGGCCTGAATTCACAGGTCGGTTCGAGTTCCGGATGCGGCGTTCGCCGGACTATGTACGGAAACTGACCGAACCACCATGCGACCGTCGTTAATGTGGCCACCATTTGATAGACCTGCGTACATATGACGGACAAACCAGAGTAATATTTCATTGGGAAAAATGAACCCTAACAAGCAAAAAATACTAGGATTAATAGCACCTGGCTTATTTGTTGTAGCAATCCGAAGAAAGGTGATTCCCAAAATTGGGACTCGATCCGCACACCTATCGCCTGATGGGTGATAAAGCAACGGCATGGCGATGCCGGCAAAGGTTGCCTCGCCGAGGCAAAGCCCTCAGTCCAGCTAACGTGAAGGAGCTGGCAGGCCAGCGACGCCGAAGTCTCCGGAGTAGGTTAATGAAGAGATGATGAAGCCCCCGGTCCAGCGATGCAGGTCGTGACGTGGTCGATGCCGGCTTGATGAAGTGACCATGTGGCGATGCAGGTGTGCACGCTCCGTGTAATCCGTGGGGCGGCGATGTTGGTGACGATTTATCCTTCGCGATGCCGAACAATTGTTCGGCTGGCCGAGATGATGATCCGAAGAAATTGAGCTCGGCTCAACAAAGCGACGACGTGTCTAACGCAGGTCGGCCGCCGTGGAGTGATGTTGTCGGGCTAGTTTGACACCGGCGCGACGGTGAAGTTCGTATTGCAAGAATACTTTTAATACTACTGGGATGTGTTTGAGAATAAAACACAACACCCCATACGAAAACTTCCTTCAAAAGGGATGTCCGAGATCCCGTTCATAAAGAAGGTGAATTTGGGTCGGATTCGTTCTCGTGCAGGAAACGGATCCAAAAATGATGCACTAATCGGAAGTTTCCCGGAGTTTGGACGATCGGATCGAGCTGAATTTTTGGCAGGTGGTAGATATGGGAATTCTGCAGCAAATCAATAGTTGGATCCTCCAAAGGACATCCGAGCTAGATGCTGGATACCACGCCCTAAACTCGTCCGGATTCTCGTCCAGATTCAACAGGGCTCCGGTATATCGGAGATTGCCGGAGATTCCTTCATCGAAACTCGACGAAATTTTTGCAGGGTTGTTGTAGACTTAATTCCGCATAATTCCATCGAAGTAATCGTTTAAGCGACACTCGAGGAGGCGGTGGTGGCAGATACAAGTTTGCTGTCCAGTAAAACAGCATGGTCGCCTGAGGGCAATGTTGACTTTGAGCCCCCGAGCTCCATGGATGACTCCTCCATGATCTTGATAGAGATCGGAGTTGGTGTTGATGAAGGCCTTCATTCGAACATGATGATCGGAGATAGGGCGCAGTCCTCGGTCAAACCAAGGTGACCAGTCGAGCTGGTGACGAAGAAGTCGACGTCGCAGTTGACCTGCAGTCGAGCCATTGATCCTTTCGCCGATCACACAGCGGAACTCTCAATGAAAGCACCAATGTCGGTGCCAAAACCGGCGGATCTCGGGTAGGGGGTCCCAAGCAGTGCGTCTTAGGATCAATGGTAACAGGAGGCAAGGGACACAATGTTTACCCAGGTTCGGGCCCTCTCGATGGAGGTAAAACCCTACTCCTGCTTGATTAATATTGATGATATGGGCAGTACAAGAGTTGATCTACCACCAGATCAGAGAGGCTAAACCCTAGAAGCTAGCCTATGGTATGATTGTTGTTGTATATGTCTATCGACAAGTCTGGCCCTAGTTTATATAATGCACCAGAGGCCTAGGATAACAAGAGTCCTAGCCGAATACGCCGGTGGGGGAGGAGTCCTTGTCTTGATCGCCAAGTCTTGTGGATTCTTTCTTGTATGCGGCAGCTGTCCGGACTGGCCCGTGAGTATACGGCCATGGGGGTCCTCGGCCCAATCCAACTGATCGGGAGATGACGCGTTGAGTACCCCCTAGTCCAGGACACCGTCACTTACCCAATCACTATCAGCAACGGGATAAATTATACCTGCCTCAAGGAGCTTTAGTATCTCCTTTCTTACCACTTCTTTCATCTTAGGATTCAATCATCGTTGAGGATCTCTAACTGGTTTGGCATCATCCTCCAAGTTAATTTTGTGTTGGCATAACGTGGGACTAATGCCCTTAAGATCATCCAGAGTATATCCAATAGCAGCACGGTGCTCTTCAGAGTTTTCAATAATCTTTCTTCTTCTTGCTCTGAAAGGTTAGCACTAATAATAACAGGATATATTTTCTTTTCATCAAGATAAGCATACTTAAGATTATCAGGTAATGGTTTGAGTTCAAACACGGGATCACCCTTGGGTGGAGGGGGATCCCCTAGAATTTCAACGGGTAGGTTGTGTTTCCGAATAGGTTCCTGTTGAAGGAACACTTCATCTATTTCCCTTCTTTCCTTCATAAACATATCATTTTCATGGTCTAGCAAATATTGTTCTAACGGATCAGTAGGAGGCACAGTAATAGAAGCAAGACCAATAATCTCATCCTTACTAGGTGATTCTTTATCACGGGGTTGTCTACGAAATTTAGCAAAATTAAACTCATGAGTCATATCATCCAAGCCAATCGTAACAACATCCTTTTTGCAATCAATCTTTGCATTAACAGTGTTCAATAAGGGTCTACCAAATATAATGGGATAAAAGTCATCTTGTGGGGAACCAAGAACAAGACAATCAGCAGGGTATTTGACCTTCCCACACAAGACTTCAACATCTCTAACAATCCCAAAAGTCTTAATAGTATCTCTATTGGCAAGCTTAATTGTAACATCAATATCTTCCAACTCAGCGGGTGTAATATCGTGCATAATTTCTTGATATAAGGAAAAAGGTATTGCACTAGAACTAGCACCCATATCACATAAGCCATGATAACAATGTTCTCCTATTTTAACAGAAATAACAGGCATGCCTAGTACAGGTCTATGTATTTTAGCATCTGGTTTAATAATATTAGTAGTTTCACCACAGAAGTAAATAACATGCCCATCTATATTATCATCCAAGAGATCTTTAACCATAGCAATACTAGGTTCAACCTTAATTTGCTCAGGAGGTGTATAAGTTCTAGTATTACTCTTACGAACAACAATCAAAGTTTTAGCATGATCCTTTATCCTAACAGGAAAATGAGGTTTCTCGACATAAGTAGTAGGAACAATAGGATCACTATAAGTGACAGTCTTTTCTTCAACTGTAATAGGTGCAACTACTTTTACTTCAACGGGAGGATTATATTTAAACCACTTTAGGGAGATCAATGTGAGTAGCAAAATATTCATAGAAAGAAGCTACTATCTCAGAGTCAAGTCCATATTTAGCGCTAAATCCACGAAAAGCATCGGTATCCATAAAAGATTTAACACAATCAAACTTAGGTGTCATACCTGACTCCTTACCATCATCGGAACCCCAATCTTCAAAGTTGCGTTTAATTCTTTCCAATAAGTCCCATTTGAATTCAATAGTCTTCAGCATATAAGAACCAACACAGGAAGTATCGAGCATGTTGCGATCATTGGGAGAAAGCCGAGCATAAAATTTTTGAATAATAATTTCTCTTGAGAGCTCATGATTGGGGCATGAATATAACATTCACTTAAGCCTCCCCCAAGCTTGAGCGATGCTTTCTTCTTCGCGAGGCCAGAAATTATATATGTAATTACGATCACGATGAACAAGATGCATAGGATAGAACTTCTGGTGAAATTCCAACTTCAATCGTTTATAATTCCAAGATCTCGTATCATCACATAGCCTATACCATGTCAATGCATCTCCCATCAGAGAAAAAGGGAAGACCTTCCTCTTAACAACATCATCGGGAATACCTGCAAGCTTAAATAATCCACAAACTTCATGCACAAAGATAAGGTGTAAATTGGGATGCAATGTTCCATCTCCTGCAAAGGGATTAGCTAGCAGTTTCTCTATCATACCCGAAGGAATTTCAAAGTAAACATTTTCAGTAGGTTCAGTAGGTTGAGGAGAAACTCTTTGCTCTACTGGTCGGGCTGAAGATACCCCGAACAAGCCCCTCAAAGGATTAGTTTCCATAGTAACAAGTGACAGAAAATTTCAGCACACTATATAAATGTTTCCTTACCAAGTTCCACTCACCAAAGGTGCTTCACTCCCCGGCAACGGCACCAGAAAAGAGTCTTGATGACCCACAAGTGTAGAGGACCTATCGTAGTCCTTTCAATAAGTAAGAGTGTTGAACCCAACGAGCAGCAGAAGGAAATGACAAGCGGTTTTCAGTAAGGTTTTCTCTGCAAGCACTGAAATTGTAGGTAACATATAGTTTTGTGATAATATAAATTGTAACGAGTAACAAGCAATGCAAGTAAATAAAGTGCAGCAAGGTGTCCCAATCCTTTTTGTATCAAAGGACAAGCCTGGACAATTACTTATAATGAGAAAAGAGCTCCTGAGGACACATGGGAATTATCGTCAAGCTACTTTTCATCACGCTCATATGATTCGCGTTCGGTACTTTGATATTTTGATATGTGGGTGGACCGGTGCTTGAGTACTACCCTTACTTGGACAAGCAACCCACTTATGATTAACCCCTATTGCAAGCATCCGCAACTACAAAAGAAGTATTAAGGTAAACCTAGCCACAACATTAGACATATGGATCCAAATCAGCCCCTAACGAAGCAACGCATAAACTAGGGTTTAATCTTCTGTCACTCTAGCAACCCATTATCTACTTATTACTTCCCAATGCCTTCCTCTAGGCCCAAATAATGGTGAAGTGTCATGTAGTCTACGTTCACATAACACCACTAGAGGAAAGACAACATACATCTCATCAAAATAGCGAACGAAGACCAAATTCACATGACTACTAATAGCAAGACTTCACCCATGTCCTCAGGAACAAACGTAACTACTCGCAAGGCATATTCATGTTCATAATCAGAGGACTAATAATATGCATTAAGGATCTGAACATATGATCTTCCACCAAGTAAACCAATTAGCGTCAACTACAAGGAGTAATCAACACTACTAGCAACCCACAGGTACCAATTTGTGGTTTTGATAGAAGATTGGATACAAGAGATGAACTAGAGTTTTGAGAGGAGATGGTGCTGGTGAAGATGTTGATGGAGATTGACCCCCTACCGATGAGAGGATCATTGGTGATGACGATGGTGACGATTTACCCCTCCCGGAGGGAAGTTTTCCTGGCAGAACAGCTCTGCGGGAGCCCTAGATTGGTTCTGCCAAGGTTCTGCCTCGTGGCGGCGGAGTTTCGTCCCGTAAGCTTCCTCTTGATTTTTTCCAGGACGAAAGTCCTCACATAGCAGAAGATGGACACCAGGGGGCCCAGGAGACAGCGGCCCACCCAGTAGGGGTGGGTGCGCCCCCCACCCTCCTAGCCAGGGTGTGGGCCCCCTCTTGTGCTTTCTTCGCTCAATAATTCTTATTAAATCCAAAAATGAATTTCGTGGAATTGCGGGACTTTTGGAGCTGTGCAGAATAGGTTTCCAATATTTGCTCCTTTTCCAGCCAGAATCTCAGCTATCGGCATTCCCCCTCTTCATGGTAAACCTTGTAAAATAAGAGAGAATAGCCATAAGTATTGTGACATAACGTGTCATAACAGCCCATAATGCATTAAATATTGATATAAAAGCATGAAGCAAAATGGACGTATCAATCCCCTTGGCCGAGCCGCCCCACCGCGCCACTCTGGCCACTCCGGCCTCCCACCCGCGCCTCGCTCCGATCGGCGCCCCATGGCCCCGTGCCTCGGCGTGCCTCGTCTCCGCCCTGTCCTCCTCCTGCGGCCGCGCCACCGCACCCACCCGCGCGCCACTGGCTGCACCGGCCCTCCCTCTCCTCCGCTCGCCGTGGCGCCGGCTAGCCGCACCGGCGTGCCCCGTCGTCGGTGCCCAGGCGGCCTCGTCCCGCCCTGCGGGCGAGTGCTCGATCAGGTGCGCCCGCACCCGCTGGACCAAACACGCCCAGGCCCCTAGGGCATATGACAGATGTGCCCCATGCCCAGAACGTTTTTTTATAAATAAAAAAGAAGAATTTAAAAAAGATAACACTAATAAAAATATTAATTAATTAATTAATTAAAGAATTAGTAAACTTAATTAATCATAATTAGATTAATCTAATCACTAATTGGCATAATTAACTGTTAGTTAATTAATTAGTCAATGACATGCAGGACCCTCACGTCAGTTTGACCCAGTCAACGCCCTGTTGACTGCTGACGTCATGCTGACGTCATGATGGCGTCAGCATACACTATTCTGGATAATGTTGATTTAAAATTATTAAATAAATTCTAAAAATGATTAAATCTTTTAAAATTGATATAAAATAAACGGTAGCTCGGATGGAAAAACTTTGTACACGAAAGTTGCTCAGATTGACGAGATGAATCTGAATACGCAGATCGTTCGTTCGCCACACATCCCTAGCATAGAGAGCACGCAATTTCCCCCCTCTGGTTCATCTGTCCAAAAACGCGAAACACCGGGGATATTTTCCCAGATGTTTCCCCCTTTTGCCGGTATCACCTACTACCGCGTTAGGGCACACCTAGCACCGCTCATTGACATGTCTTGCTTCATGATGCTTATGTTTGCATTATATTTATTGTTTCTTCCCCCTCTTCTCTTTGGTAGACTACGAGGCCGACGCTACTGCTGCCCCGTTCGACTACGGAGTTGACGACCCCTCCTACTTGCCAGAGCAACAAGGCAAGCCCCACCCCCCCTTGATCACCAGATATCGCCTATTCTTCTATCTACTGCTTGCATTAGAGTAGTGTAGCATGTTACTGCTTTCCGTTAATCCTATCCTGATGCATAGCCTGTCCCTGCTACTACTGTTGTTACCTTTACCTGCAATCCTACATGCTTAGTATAGGATGCTAGTTTACCATTAGTGGCCCTACATTTTCGTTAGTCTGCCATGCTATACTATCGGGTCGTGATCACTCGGGAGGTGATCACGGGTATATACTATACATAAATACTATTCAGGTGGTGACTAAAATCGGGTCGTCTCGTTGAGTACCCGCAAGTGATTTCGATGTGGCGGCTGAAGGGGCAGGTAGCTCCATCCCGGTAGAGGTGGGCATGGGTTCCCAACGGCCCCCGACTGTTACTTTGTGGCGGAGCGACAGGGCAGGTTGAGACCACCTAGGAGAGAGGTGGGCCTGGCCATGGTCGGCGTCCGTGGTTACTTCATAATAACACGCTTAACGAGATCTTGGTATTTCATCTGAGTCTGGCCATTGGCCTATACGCACTAACCAACTACGCGGGAACAGTTATGGGCACTCGACGTCGTGGTATCAGCCGAAGCCTTCTTGACGTCATCGACTGAGCGGCGCGTGCCGGATTGGACTGGAACGCCTTCTCTTGTATTAGGGAGGCTAGGTCTGCTTCCGGCCGCCCTCGGAACATGCAGGTGTGCAATGGGCGATGGGCCCAGACTCGTGCGCCATAGGAGTTAGACCGGCGTGCTGACCTCTCTATTGTGCCTAGGTGGGGCTGCGACGTGTTGATCTTCCCAGGTCGGGCATGACCCAGAAAGTGTGTCCGGCCAAAAGGGATCAAGCGTGTTGGGTTATGTGGTGCACCCCTGCATTGAAGTTAATCTATTCGAATAGTCGTGATCTTTGATAACAGGACGACTTGGAGTTGTACCTTGACCTTATGACAACTAGAACTGGATACTTAATAAAACACGCCCAGACAAGTTCCAGAGACATCCCGGTGATCGCTTTCCCACAGGGCGACGAGGGCACGATCGCCGGGTAGGATTATGCTATGTGATGCTACTTGGAGGACTTCAATCTACTCTCTTCTACATGTTGCAAGACGGAGGCTGCCAGAAGCGTAGTCTTCAATAGGACTAGCTATCCCCCTCTTATTCTGGCATTCTGCAGTTCAGTCCATCGATATTGCCTCTTTACACATATACCCATGCATATGTAGTGTAGATCCTTGCTTGCGAGTACTTTGGATGAGTACTCACGGTTGCTTTGCTCCCTCTTTCCCCTATTTTTTCCTCTTCTTCTCGGTTGCCGCAACCAGACGTTGGAGCCCAGGAGCCAGACGCCACCGTCGACGACGAATCCTACTACACTGGAGGTGCCTACTGCTACGTGCAGGCCGCTGACGACGACTAGGAGTAGTTTAGGAGGATCCCAGGCCGGAGGCCTGCGCCTCTTTCGATCTGTACCCCCAGTTTGTGCTAGCCTTCTTAAGGCAAACTTGTTTAACTTATGTCTATCCTCAGATATTGTTGCTTCCGCTGACTCGTCTATGATCAAGCGCTTGTATTCGAGCCCTCGAGGGCCCTGGCTTGTATTATGATGCTTGTATGACTTATTTTACTTTTAGAGTTGTGTTGTGATATCTTCCTGTGAGTCCCTGATCTTGATCGTACACATTTGTGTGCATGATTAGTGTATGATTGAATCAGCGGTGTCACAAGTTGGTATCAGAGCCGACTACCTGTAGGAATCCCCCTTTCCAACTCCTTGGCCGAAGTCAAGTCTAGTCACTACAAAACTTTTACTAACATGGCTGTGTGTCTTACGGGCCCACGTCGCCATTGGGTGGTATTAGGATCTTTTACTCCTCGACCTTTACTCTGGGACTCTGATCTCTCCTCTATTCGGGTTAAATGATTTTACTAACACCGACTCTAGGTTCTCGTAACTACTTCCTCCCAGAGAGCCCTCGCTCCAGATGATTGCTTAGTGCAACAGAAGATTTCGAAGGTACTCTACGACGTTCTCCCGAGACACTTGTGCCCACCGCCCTTACAAACTCCCTACCACTGATATATCCTTAGGGATAACTGCATACACTTGCCAGTCTTACGTTCAACCCCATTGATCTTGTTAATACAAGATGCCTCGAACTGCTCTTCGTTATTCCGAGAACCCTTTGAGCTTACCGCCTTGTAGTTCTTGCCCCATGAATACCCCTACGGATAATTTTCCCACACTTATTGAGTATCCGCTCATCCCCAGTTGATTCATGTATCTCAGAAAGGTCTTTTAAATACTATTCGATCTTCCAAAAATCCTCAGCAGCTTATTGCCCTTGAAATTCTCGCTTGCTGCATTATGGTTAATCCCATAACTAATCTTATTGGCATCCTTTGTCACTATCATTTTGAGTCCATTGATTCAATAAGTTGCAAATGCTCGCGGTCCTCAATCAGATCCTAGAATTCATCCTTCTGACTCAGATGTCATTCCGGACATGAGTTGGTTCTCGGCAATTCAAATCTTTATTGATTATCCAACTAAGTGTTTTCAACTTATCCATCCTTGATCAGAGCGTCTGCTTATGATCCTTCATTTTGAAAACCATAATTTCTTTCTATTGAAGCATCAAACTAGTCAATTGATTCTTGAATCTGATGCCTCTGCATTCTTTCTTCCTCTGAGTGAGTACCCATAGTCACATCAGCTCCGTTGTGGATCGCCCGATCCATTGTTGGATTTTTATCTGATAGTGTCCTTCATATTCAATCACCTTGTGAGATCTTCCCCTGATACGTAATGCCTTTGGTACATTGTATCCTCTGCTTGACTAACCATGCTCTTCTTTCGAGCTTGTGTATTTACTTTTGAAACTTGTGGTATATGTTACTAAGATGCCCGATTGGTCGAACCTATGCCTTCCCCTAATCCGTGAGAACCCAAAAATTTTCACAAGTCATACTCTTCCGGTGTTCTACCAGATAAAATTCCAACACTACAGTTATATCAAAGCGAGAGGTGAATGAAATGATATGCATTAAAGAAGTGAGAGTCGACCTTGAACTTTGTGTTCATGCCCATGAAAATGATGTAGACCATCTCGGAAGCTTCTTGCAAAATGATTATCCAGCTGTATGATTCTTTCGGTATTTTGAAATTGATTCCTTACAGTTATGGTTCCGACCATGCTGTCTTGATCTGATATATATGATGGGAATCCATTCCAGTGCCTCATCTATTTTAGGCAACGTTGAAGTATCTATTGTCATAGGTCAATGACCCAGTTCTACTTCTATCATGTTCTACCTTCGAGTATTACCCCAGGTATCTTGAGGATATCTTGCCATTGCACTACATCTTATAAACTTTGATGAAGTACTACCTTACCTTGTCTTTGTCACTTCATGGGTTCTGGGTTGTTTGTCGACCAAGAACACCGATAAGTGAATCAATTGCGCACTCCGATTCAATAACTCTTAAGTAATTTTCGTTGCTTATGAGTTTAATAATCCTTCAAGTCATTCCTAGCCTGATCGGCTATACCATTATCGTGCCAAACTTTAACTGTGCTACCTGGTCCTTCTTCCCGTAGCACAAATTTTCGACGATGAGCTAAGCTCACATCGATCTTCCTCGTCATATCAGTTCGCCTTGAACAACAAGCTTGATTTCAAGTTTGTGTCCTACCCATGGTTCCAATAACATTTTGCTTCATCATTCCTTTGACTTGATGTCGTCGCTGATTGATTACATCTTCATGAAATCTCTCGACAAATGTGTCGTGATCATCATCAACCTTATGAGCTCTTCCAGGATATCAACTGGATTCATGAAGAGAAATACCATCCTTTCCCTCGATGAGTTGTGTTATGATCGGCCACTTTATTGCCTTCCCTCCAACACAAACTTGTTCGTGTTTTGTGTTATACCTTGAGTTCCTTGCTACCCAGCATTCTTCTTCTTTACCTTGGAGTATTACCACCTTTTATGTCAAGAATGTCATGGGAATTTCACCACCTCTTAAGAATTCTTGGTATAGTGATACTTCTCACCATCACCATTCTTTCTTGGTCCTCTTGTTGATTCCAACCGGGGTACCAACAAGTGAATAGTGTTGTTTGGATTCTGCACTTCTAACAACCCTATTGCCTTGAAGTTAATGGTCGGTCGTTCATTCTTCGACTATTGATTACTGAATTGCCATTCTGACATTGGTCGTGCAACCCAACCCATATTTCGGGCGCACCTTTCAACCAATGTTTAATTGTGTGTGTTTTCCTCGAGCATACATCATTATATCATTTGATATGACAAATGTTATCTCCTTGTTTACATAATTGTGGAAATCCATCTTGTTGGAATTCTCGATAATTTGTCGCTGAGTCCCTCAGCCACATCCTCATCTTCTCCTTGGTTACTGATGAACTCATGATTCGAAACTTGCTTCCATAGTTCATTTACCGAGAATCTTGCAATGCCATCTCGTCAAATTGTGTTGCATCCCTTCCTTCTCAGGCATCATGAGTCTGAGGTATCCTGACACCAGTCATATCTGAATCTCAGTCAGATATGATGGTTGAAACATATTTCCAAGAGTAATAACGTTGGTCCTTATATGACCCGGTAAGGTGATGTCATTGTTAGCACGCCTGGCCGGAGGACCTATTGTTATAGTTTCCTTTTAGCAAGGTTAGCCATTCTTCCATGAGGAATTGTAAGACTTATTCTATGAGTTGTTCCTGATGGATCCTTTGTGTATTCAAAGTCCGAACTTTGCTTGAAGACCCTGCCAATGCTATCTCGAAGCATGTCTGTGGTACTCCGTTTTTCAATAACAACATTTGAAAGCACAATGCAATTTATCAATTATCCAAACACTGTTGTATGGGTAATGTCATGAAATTTCTTCCCCCCTTTTCTAAAGGGTTTTCTATGTTATATCCTGTCATGGATATCATGCTCTGCTTGTCCTTGGGAAGGGCAAACCCCTGAAATATGTGTTTAAACACATTTTCCTTTCCATTGTTTTGTTTAACCTTTCTCGTGATCTATATGATCTAAGCAATAATATTCTTCTGCTTATGAAAACACCTTGGTGTACAACCGTGTCAGTAAGACCTTGTTGCTTTTGTTGACGGAATTCCGGTAACAACGATGGACGAGAACTTTGCCTATTGGTCTGCCTCGTTCAACGAGCAGGAAATGGTTCTCTTCGTCCCTCGCCCTTGGTACTGATGATGTTGCCGACATAACTGACAGGCTATCCTCTGACTGGCCTTGCTTACATGATTGTGCAAGTTGTCAGCACCCTTTCTACTTTTAACCCACATGGTTGGCCCATAACCCAGAGGCCCACTGGGTCGAAACCTGACTCTTCTTTACAACTCGTATTCTAATGTATCCTTTGCACCTGGCCTCGTATGTGATTCACGAGCTAAATGCTATACCATTATTCATCCTGGAATCAAACACCATGTTATTCTCGTTGTTCAAACACCCATTCCAGCTTCTGTCTAGTCATCGAATGATTGCCTACCCGTATGAAACTTTGGTACCAGCGTATATTGCACTCAACGAATTCACTGAAATACAACTCGTGGGGTACCTTGTGTATTTCCCATTGAGTTCACCATCAGATGCCCAGCTTTGTGGAGGTGCGTTCTCTCGGAGTTTTTCCCCTTGGTCGCATTCATAGGACGATGGAGATCCCGAAGAAAGGATGATGACTTCATCATGGTGACTTGAAGAAGAGAAATGAAGACATCAACAAAAGGGCTTCAAAAGGGCAGCCAAGGCCGAGAAGACTCGCTAGGTTTATCGCTAACAGCACCTTTCCCCCTTACCCAACCGCTTAAATCTCGGGACGAGATTTCTTGTAGTGGAGGAGATTTGTGACGCCCGGATAATTAGGCTACATTAATCATGCGTTAACGATGCCACGTCATCTCGGTTACTGTTGATAATCTCGCATTGGATCAAAACTGTTCAAATTTGAATTTAAATTTTTGTCAAACATCAAAAAAAATTCAAGCATTAAAACAAAAATGTTCGGAGTGTGCCAAATAATGCCTAGGTATTTAAGGTAAAGGAAAAAACTTTTACAGAATGCATAAATATTTTAAATCAAATTAAAATCGAAAAGGGAATAAAGAAAATAAAAAAACTAAATCTAAGACTAACAAAAAAAGGGAAACAACCCTCCCCCCCCCCCCCCGAGGGCTTCGGCCCAGAAGGCCACCAGCCCAACTGGGCAAGAGTCCAGCCGGCCACCCCAGCACTCCGCATAACCCCCGAAACCCTAGACGTTTCCCCCCGTCACCCCACTTGCTCCCCCACTTCCCCCCTCGATTGGATCTGGATCGGCACGATTCTCGATCCCCTCGCCCCTGCACGTCGACGCCGACGCCGGTACCCGGAGCTCCCCCGCCGACTGCCTCCTCCTCCCCGTCGGCCTGCTTCCCCTCCGCCGCTCGTCACCATCCTCGTCCTCAACCACCACTGCCCCATTCCTACGAATCGTGTTGAGGCCCCCGGCCTCCTCTTCTCTTCCCCGCATCGCGCTGGTCACCATCGTCGTGCACCCTCGCACCGGCCACGCCCGCTCGTCGCATCCGCGCATCGGTGCCTCCCCTTCTCGCCCTCGCTTGGGATCCCACATCACGCCTAACCGCGCCCGCAGCCGCCACTACTGCGGCTGCCACAGCCGCCCGTGGCCACTCCGGCCACTGGCCCACCATTGCTCCTGCATTCCCTTGACCGAGCAGCCCCACCACGCCACTCTGGCCACTCCGGCCTCCCACCCACATCCCCCTCTGGCCGGCGCCCCATGGCCCCGTGCCTCGGCGCGCCTCGTCTCCGCCTTCTCCTCCTCCCGCGGTCGCGCCACCGCACCCGCCCGCGTGCCACTGGCCGCACCGGCCCCCCTTCGCCTTCGGCCATCGTGGCCCCGGCTGGTCGCGCCGGCGTGCCCCGCCGTCGGTGCCCCGGCGGCCTCGCCCCGCCCTGCGGGCGAGTACTCGCTCGGGTGCGGCCGCACCCGCTGGACCAAACCCGCCAAGGCCCGTGGGGCCTATAACAGATGGGCCCCACGCCCAGAATGTTTTTTATAAAAAACGAAGAATTCAAAAAGATAACCATAGTAAAAATAATAATTAATTAATTAATTAAAAAATTAGTAAACTTAATTAATCATAATTAGATTAATCTAATCACTAATTAACCTAATTAACTATTAGTTAACTAATTAGTCAATGACATGCGGGACCCTCACGTTAGTTTGACCAAGTCAACGCCCTGATGACAGCTGACGTCATGCCTACGTCGTGATGGCGTCAGCATACACTATTCTGGATAATGTTGATATAAAATAATTACATAAATTCTTAAAATGATTAAATATTTAAAAATTAATATAAAATAAATGGTACCTCGGATGGAAAAACTTTATACATGAAAGTTGCTCAGATCGACGAGACGAATCTGAATACGCAGCCCGTTCGTTCGCCACACATCCCTAGCATAGCGAACAGGCAACTTTCCCCCTCTGGTTCATCTGTCCGAAAACGTGAAACACCGGGGATATTTTCTCGGATGTTTCCCCCTTTCGCCGGTATCACCTACTACCGCGTTAGGGCACACCTAGCACCGCTCATTGACATGTCTTGCTTCATGATGCTTATGTTTGCATTATATTTATTGTTTCTTCCCCCTCTTCTCTCCGGTAGACTACGAGGCCGACGCTACTGCTGCCCCATTCGACTACGGGGTTGACGACCCCTCCTTATTGCCAGAGCAACTAGGCAAGCCCCCCCCCCCTTGATCACCAGATATCGCCTATTCTTCTCTCTACTACTTGCATTATAGTAGTGTAGCATGTTACTGCTTTCCGTTAAAACTATCCGGATGCATAGCCTGTCCTTGCTACTACTGTTGTTACCTTTACCTGCAATCCTACATGCTTAATATAGGATGCTAGTTTACCATTAGTGGCCCTACATTTTTGTCAGTCTGTCATGCTATACTATCGGGCCATGATCACTCGGGAGGTGATCACGGGTATATACTATACATAAATACTATTCAGGTGGTGACTAAAGTCGGGTCGGCTCGTTGAGTACCCGCAAGTGATTCCGATGTGGGGGCTGAAGGGGCAGGTGGCTCCATCACGGTAGAGGTGGGCCTGGGTTCCCGACGGCCCCCGACTGTTACTTTGTGGCGGAGTGACAGGGCAGGTTGAGACCACCTAGGAGAGAGGTGGGCCTGGCGCTGGTCGGCGTCTGTGGTTACTTCATAATAACAGGCTTAACAAGATCTTGGTATTTGATTTGAGTCTGGCCACTGGCCTATATGCACTAACCAACTAGGCGGGAACAGTTATGGGCACTCACTACTAGGGAAAAGCCTAGCAGCAGCGCGGGTTTTAGGCCTATCAGTAGCGCGGGCAGGAGCGCTACTGATACTGCGCTACAGCTAAAGCTTAGCAGTAGCGTGCCTAGACCCACGCTACTGATAAATCGACCTAGTAGTAGCGCTTCTCCAGAGGAGCGCTACTGGCAATTAGTAGTAGCGCTTCTCCTTGCCCACGCTACTACTATTATTTCATATTTTTTTTATTTCATGTTGTATTCATACACCTTTACACAAGTTTTCATACAACAGGAATTTAGAGATTGTTTTTACATCATAATGAGTTATTACATCACGGGGTGAAAGAACCGTGGACTAGTTTCAAGTGGATGTCCATCCACTTGAAACTAATCCGCGGTTCTTTCACCCAATGATATAATAATATCATCATCATCATCATATCATTAACAACTTATCATCATAATACATCATTATCATATAACACCTCCTTAAGATCATTGTTTTCATCAATGACATCACATAGCAAATTGGTCACTAGTCGTAATCACAAGTACTCCTCATCATCAACTCTAACACATTACCACATAATAAACATATTGTACCTCATAGAACCTACTACATTCTCTTAGGACCTACTATATTTTCTAAGGTAAAATAGCAAAAAACAAGATAGCCCCGGACTCTCCATTATGAAGAATGGAGATTATCCTGTCTCCAATTCTTGCCTTTCGCTGAATGTTACATCCAAGAACCTCCTTGCAAATGTCCAAACATTTTTTCCATTCTTTGATGAGCATGTGTTCACCGGTTTTAGAAATTTGATATGCACAGGTGAGCTTCCTAGATTTACCTGGCAGTATGTTCAAAACTGTAAGGCGACCATTCAGATACATCAGATGAGGCACACAATCCATCGAGAGTTTCTGTTGAAAAACATAGTAATAACTTCTTAGTTAGCAATGATGTACTGGTTTTAGAAGTATGCAAAAGATGCACGGATGTCGTAATAGTAAAAAATCTTACCAGGGTATCTCCATAGAAGTTACCGTGGTTCAACACGTGCACTAGTGGCACTTATTCACCATAATTTGGAGGAGTTCGATAATAGGTATTGTAATCCTCAAGAAGAGTACAAAATGCGATCAGATGATTTTTCTCCTTATAAGTTAATTCGGAGCCATCGGTGTAGTGGGTTTTGTCTACCATCTTCCGCACAGTCTTTGAAGAATCAAAATAAGCTGTCAATGAAAATAAGCTGTCAACTATTTTGAAATAAACAATATAAATTAGTTAATAACTATGTTTGAGAAACTCACATAGCGGTACAATCGGAAGTATATCAACAAGGACCCAAATGTCCATATTGTCTTCCTCGATGTCAGGATCACCAAGATCAATGGTGACAATCATACCCTCATAAAAACTATACATTTTGCAAAGTGCTTCCAAATTTTGGCAACCAAAATAGGTTACGCTCTGAGCATTGCACAGATTTACTTCAAAATCCATATCATGATGTGTCCTTAGGTGTATTTTCTTTGTTTCAAAATTTTCATGGTCTTCAAAACCCATCCTCTCCAAGACATAGCGTCTTGCATGGCATGGGATAAACTAGTCGAATTGTAAAAGATGAAAATTAGATGTTGAAATAGTTGAAGTCATGCTTAATTAAGAAAAAAACACTTGTCGTTGTTGCATACCGTTTCAACATCGAAGGTCTCCTCGAGCTTAATGCTGAAGCGCCGATCTTCTCCAGCTCAACGAACCTGTCGCACATACCTCGATCGTCGTGGCACCAGCTACACTCCCCTGGGAGACTGTCGTCGTCCGAGTACGACATTTCCTACGTTCATCATTCAAAGATTAAACTTGTACAATTAAATATATGTACTAAAAACCTAAATTAGATCATTATTTTTTGAGAAAATCTAGGCCACTCGATATTTCCTACATATTCTAGCACAAGTCATGCCAGAATTCACGGAAAAATCTGGCATGACCTTTGCTAAAAAAGGACATATCGAGCGCCTGAAATTTGCCGGAACGGAAATTAATCAACACTCCGGCAAAACATAGGCCACTCGGAAGCGTAAACTGAACATGAACGGCCACTTGGGCAACCACATATCCTATTTGAGCAACATAAGATATACATGGATATTTGGCTCGTCTCACCTCGAGGTCGGAGGGGTCGGTGATGGGGACGACGGTGGGGGTGATGGAGGGGCTCCTTGATTTCTGCAAAAGCAAAAATCGTATAAGTTATCACTAATACATCCCTAATAATTGCTTAAACTAAAAAAATAACAACAAATATGACATGTTCAACTAGTTTTATTAATTCAACTATTTTTTACTAAATATAAACTTACTATAAATAGAAAAAAAAACTAGCTCTTTCTAAAAATAAAGTAGTTCAACTAGTTATATTAGTTATCTTACTAAAAATACATTAGTTCTATTAATTCAACTAGTTCAACTAATTTATTAATTTACTTACTAAACTTGTTCAACTACAACTAAAGTAGTTCAACTACAACTACTATTAATCATACTGCCCTAGTTAACTAGTACCATCACTACTACTAATTGACATCTACTACTACTAAAAATCATTATCTATGAACCCTAAATTAACATCTACTACTACTAAACGACATCTAGTACAAACTAAGCAGAGAGAAAGGGGGTGGGGGCGACGAAGAGGTAGGGGCGGCGAGGGCGGGATCGGGATCGGGAGGCGACGGTGCTGGGTGGGCTCGGGTGGCGGCGGTGAGGTCGAGGGCGGTGGGAGAAGGGCTGCCGGCGGAGGAGGGAGGAGGGGCGGCTGTAGGCGGAGGGAGGAGGGCGCGGTGCGAGGAGGAGGGAGGAGGGCGGGGTGAGAGGAGGAGGGATGGAAGGAGGGATTACCTCGGCGGCGGACGGAAGAAGGCGGCGGCGGTGACGCACGATGACTGTTATCGGCGCGGGCGAGAGTGACTGAGAGGGGGAGAGTGAGTGAGAGAGAGGGTCGGCCGCGCGCGTGAGGATAAGGTAGGGTTAGTTGTAGCGCGTTTTGGCAAAACGCGCTACAGCTAATCTGAATAGCAGTAGCGTTGTGCGGTGATGCGCGCTAAGAACTACTGCTAAGTTTAAGTATACAAAAATACGTCAATGCAAAAATACATTGGCCATCAATGATCTTTTTGTGTACAATCTGAATTGTCAATATGAGTCCACTCCGGTAGGAACCGGAGAGGACTCATATTGCGGCCACAAATTCTACACATAGAGTTCAGTGAAGACCAACTGGTTGTGATAGTTTCAGAAGTAACATATTTAAGGTGGTAAACACCCTGTTCATGGAGCTAGGTGGGACTAAACTTGTGGGATGATCTTAGCAGTAGCGGTTTTCGAAAAAGTGCGCTACTGCTAACTTCTATAGCAGTAGCGCGGTTCAATATAGGGCGCTACAACCGCGCTATTGCTATAACTAGCTGGATTGCGAGGTCATGGCAATTAGAGCAGTAGCGCAGTATAGAGTGCACGCGCTACTGCTATTTTTCCTTTTAGCAACGCGTTTTGCTCGCACGCGCTGCTGCTAAATAGTAGTAGCGTCGTATTTTGAGGAGCGATGCTGGTAAGATTCTGTGTATAGGCTTTTCCCTAGTAGTGACTCGACGTCGTGGTATCAGCTGAAGCCTTCTTGACATCAGCGACTGAGCGGCGCGCGTCGGATTGGACTGGAGCGCCTGCTCTTGTATTAGGGAGGCTATGTCTGCTTCCGGCCGCCCTCGCAACGTGCAGGTGTGCAATGGGCGATGGGCCCAGACCCCTGCGCCATAGGAGTTAGACCGGCGTGCTGACCTCTCTGTTGTGCCTAGGTGGGGATGTGACGTGTTGATCTTCTGAGGCCAGGCATAACCCAGAAAGTGTGTCCGGCCAAAAGGGATCGAGCGTTTTGGGTTATGTGGTGCACCCCTGTAGGAAAGTTAATCTATTCGAATAGCCGTGATCTTCAGTAATAGGAAGACTTGGAGTTGTACCTTGACCTTATGACAACTAGAACCGGATACTTAATAAAACACACCCAGACAAGTTCCAGAGACATCCCGGTGATCGCTTTTCCCACAGGGCGACGAGGGGAGGATCGCCAGGTAGGATTATGCTATGCGATGTTACTTGGAGGGCATCAATCTACTCTCTTCTACATGCTGCAAGACGGAGGCTGCCAAAAGCGTAGTCTTCGATAGGACTAGCTATCCCCCTCTTATTCTGGCATTCTGCAGTTCAGTCCACCGATATTGCCTCTTTACACATATACCCATGCATATGTAGTGTAGATCCTTGCTTGCGAGTATTTTGGATGAGTACTCACGGTTGCTTTGCTCCCTCTTTCCCCTATTTTTTCCTCTTCTTCTCGGTTGTCGTAACCAGACGTTGGAGCTCAGGAGCCAGACGCCACCGTCCACGACAACTCCTACTGCACTGGAGGTGCCTACTGCTACGTGCAGGCCGCTGACGACGACCAGGAGTAGTTTAGGAGGATCCCAGGCAGGAGGCTTGCGCCTCTTTCGATCTGTACCCCTAGTTTGTGCTAGCCTTTTTAAGACAAACTTGTTTAACTTATGTCTGTACTCAGATATTATTGCTTCTGCTGACTCGTCTATGATCAAGCACTTGTATTCGAGCCCTCGAGGCCCCTGGCTTGTATTATGATGCTTGTTGACTTATTTTACTTTTAGAGTTGTGTTGTGATATCTTCCCGTCAGTCCCTGATCTTGATCATACATATTTGCGTGCATGATTAGTGTATGATTGAATCGGGGGTGTCACAATCAGTTAAATTAGTACCATGAGTTAATTAACTAAATTATTTTGTAAAAATACCGCGGCGGTAAACAGGGAGAAGTAATAGGTGCTTTATTATTAGGTTGAAGATAAAGATACGTCCCCTCATATGAAATGCGAATTGAAATAGTATTGTTTTGCTTTGGGATTCGATCTGGCGCTGTCCTATTTCCATACAAAGACGCCAACCACTACGACAGCTCATTGCTAGAGAATATTAACAGCACGAAATATTTAAAGAATCGAAATGTAGATGCGCTATTTATTGTGCATTAAACAGTAGCGTTTATATTTTCTAATTATTTGAAAACATGTTCACATATTACAGATGAACTGATAAAGTTCATGAGCATGCAGAAAAAGTTTGCATATTCAAAAAAAGTTCATCAAATCAAAAAAGTTCACGTATTAACAAAAAGTTCTCAAATTCAAAAGTTCATCGATTTTCAAACAAAGTTCATCGAATTTGAAAAAAGTTCATAGATTTGAAAAACACATCTGTAATTTCCTTTCGTGCAGGTTTCGTTCATTCATTTTGAACACAAAATGTAAGACAAATTGTAAAAAAGTTCATCAATTTTGAACGCAAAATTTGAAAAAAGTCTATTGAATTTGAAAAGTTCATCAGATTTGAAAAAAGAAGTTCACCGGATTAGAAAAAAGTTCATCGAATTTAAAAAAAGTTCATTGAACTCGGAAAAAGTTCAACAAATTTGAAAAAAGTACATCAAATTTGAAAAAAGGTCATCAGGTTTGAAAAAAAGTTCACCAAGTTTGAAACAAGTTCTTTGAATTCTAAAAAAAGTTCATCGATTTGCAGAAAAAAATCATGAATAAAAAAGTATCTCAAAGTTGAAAAAGAAAGAAAAATAGGACAGAAATATATTTATATAAACAGAATAAATATCAAAAGATTAAAAACCCGTTCGTAACCACAGTCATCTAAGTTGTCGGGTTGTTGTCGCGTACTGTTCTCCAGTCCCTCGACGTGGGATTGATGCCTGGCTCTCGTAACCTTTTTTGCCTTTTAGAAACAGAAAAGGAGAAAAAATGTGTCAGCCCAATCGCGACAAGGGGTGTGCGCCCGTTAGTGAAATGAGTTGTATCCGGCGCTAAAGGCGCCGAATTGGATCTGGGCGTGATTTCCTATTCAGCGCTTGCTACGTCTCCCTCACTAGTCCTAACTGGGCTTGGCCGCATCTAGAGGGTGGCCGTTGGCCCACTAGTGCTCCGGAGTGGCCGATTGAAAAATGAAATATGTTCCCTCAAAAAAAAATGTTGTCCCCCTAATTTGTAAATCAAAATAGTTTGCCTCTTTTAACTCATATTAAGAAATATGAACAGGTGTGCATAGAAAAAAGAAAAAGTAAGTGCAAAGCACCCATGTGAATATGTGTGAACACATTTAGTTCGAGTTTTCGAATTTTTAAAAAATCATAACTTTCAAACGGCACATCGAAATTAAGATATGTTTTCACCCTTAGAATCCCCGCGGTCGAAACTAAATCCTGCACGGGTATGTTTCAATGAATTTTGTGTGTGTGCAATTTAGTCCCCGTTTTGTGCAACTGTTTAGCAGTCGATGTGCAAATACCTGACAGTGGATGTGCACCTTGCCGCCTACCGCGTGGACATGCAGTTTTTATTGATGTCACCTCCACCCCCAAACTACCCTTCTCCAGGGCTACCTAGTAATTAATGTGCAACATTTTCCCTGCCATGGGTGTGCTTTCACTATTTGCTACCTCGGTCAACTTCCTAGCAGTGAATGTGCAACTTTGGATGCTACCCCAGGCAACTGTCTAACAATGATGTGCAACTTTCTCCCTTAGCCACGTAGATGTGTAGTTTTCTCATATGGCACCTCATCTGAACCATGTCGATGTGTAGTTTTCACCATCCAACTATCCACCTCCCATGTTCCAAGCAGGCGAACATTTCAAGTTATGTGGCACGTAATGAATCCCTAAACTCCAGTTTTTATGCAATTAGGTGTCCTCAGATGCATTCTTTTCATGGTCGTGGCATCCTAGTGATGCATTAGTTTTAACCGAGGGCGAGGTTTCACTATCATCAAATAACAAAACAATAGTATACGACGTTTAAGCATCCATGTGCAATGAAAGAAAAAGACCCTTATGATTTTGAACTGTCACCTACACGGCTCAAGACGAAATCGTGTGAAAGTAAAAGCAAAAGCAAGACATGGAAGTACTGCAACAGCACCAAGTATTCAGGATTTTCCACATACTAGCAAAAACAATTTCCCTTTATTGCTCATATCCAATACATCCAACCGTCAAATACATATATAATATGGTGATGAATGCTAGCCAAGAAAAAATATACATGGTAAGAAGGTTCAGAAAGAAACATTTGTGCCTAAACAAGTTTTGCACGCAAGTAGCTTAATGTAGTATCTAAATTCCTTTGTCACCTAGCATAGTAAGAACTTCTTGGATTTATGTGTTTGCTCTCATCTTCTCCCATATAATAGTCAGATTCTATTACCTGGACACTAGCAGATTCTCCATGCGTCTCCACGCCCAGCCGTACCCATGGATACATTGGAAGCTTTCTCAGTCTAGCGAGCTCATCAGCAACCTCTTTCATGGAGGGCCTGTTGTCACCACACAGGTCTAAGCATTTGTTAGCTAGGTTCGCAAGCCCTTTCAACAACTCCATGCTCGCTTGTGCTTTTACTTGGCTAGCCAACACTGAATCAAGATTGTTCTCCTTCATAGCAGATAGGAAAGTTGATGATAAGATCTTCTGCATATTAGGCCCTTCGAGCTTCATTGGCAACTGCCCGGTAATGATCTCCAAAAGAATTACTCCAAAGCTATACACATCGCTTTTAGATGTTAGCTGGCATGTTTGCAGGTATTCGGGATCAAGGTATCCACAGGTACCTTGAATTATTGTGACAAATTGCTCTTTGTCGGATGGGGCTAGTATCGAGGCTCCAAAGTCAGACACCTTGGCCATGTGGTTCTCATCAAGAAGAATATTGGAAGTTTTAACGTCACCATGAATAATCGGGGGAGATGCATAGGAGTGTAGGAAGCTCAATCCTTCCGCTGCTTCATAAGAAATCCTTAAGAGATTGCTGAAGGAGATTTGCGATGCTTGGTACTTGCCATGAATATGCTCGAAAAGTGTGCCATTTAGAACAAGCTCATATACTAGAATTGGAACTTCCACCTCAAGGCAACAACCCAGGAGTTTAACAACGTTCTTGTGATTTATTTGGGACAAAATGAGCAACTCTTGGCCAAATTCCTTCTTTTGCCTTTCATTAACTAATGCACATCTTTTTATTGCAACCGGCATGTTGTTCTTCACTATCCCTTTATAGACTGTTCCATGACCTCCTTTTCCAAGTATTTTGGTTCTATCAAAGTTGTTGGTGGCATGTATGAGTTCAGCCTCTGAAAATATCGTGAAAGCAAGACCTTTCTGAGATTTCATCCTATCAAACAAAACCAACCCTCCATGTTGGCGGAAATACTCCTGCTTAACCTTTTCCAATTTTCTCTTTAGGATCATCATTTGTCCCCAAAAGATAATAATCATGGTGATAACAATGGACCCAAATAATCCGATTATAACTCCTGCATAATGAGATAGGATGAGACAATTATTTCAGAGAGAGAAAGAGAGAGAGAGAGAGAGAGAGTAAAACATTATTGGTGTTATTTTGGTCAACAGAAAACATATTATTAGTTTTACAATAACTATTTTGTTTTTTTATATCTAACATGAATGGGATACAAATATTTATGGTTTTTGACTGGAATATCTTATGCCTAGGCAAAACAGTCCAATGTCAGAAAAACACCAAATGGCTAGCAACCGAATATTTCATAAAAGCAATCTCAATTGACTTGAAGGTCGAGGGATAGCAAAATGATCTCATTTCTATTTCTGTTACCTAGTATCAAGCCAATATTTGGGTTGCAAGTATTGCCTTCCTGTTTTGTTCCTACTCGGCAAGAACACCGGTATCCTCCAATGGTATTGTGGCAAGTGCCTCCCGAAGGACAAGGGTTGTTGTTACTACATTCGTCAACATCTGCGGTAAGATGAACAAAGATAAGTATTAGAATTTTGAACATAGTGGTAACTGTTTTACATATGTTCAGAGTGAACTGCACATTCAATACGAAGATAGCCATCCGTTCCTTTTTGTAATTAGTATTACATTTTTTTTCAAAAGTGAAACTTTTATATCTTTTATAAAGTTCATAGAAAACCATAAATAAGTAAATACTAAATAAATGAAAAAGTTATATATGTTTCATGATACATCTAATAATACTGATTTGTATTGTAAACTAGGTCAAAGACAGGGAAGTTTGACATGAATAAATCAATACATCTTTGTAATAAAAAATAGCAAGTAATTAGTTGGATTAGTACCTTTGCATCCACCCTGAAGATAAGGGTTGCCCTCGTATCCCTGGGAGCAGTTGCATGTGTACCCGTAATCATTGACAGAATCCACGCAGACACTATTGCTGCTGAGGCATGCATACGTCGTATTCCGTTGTGCAGCATCACATGAGTGCACATCTCTTATAGCCCAATCAACCACCATTGGTACCCACCCATGGTACGTGTCATTGAACGTGGTGTTGCCAATGTACATACTGTCGAAGTTGAAAGCCGCAGCCTCCATGAGCACCGCGTAGCTGCACCAGTTGAACTCCCAGATCCGGCTCGTGTTGACGGAGCTCGAGAAGTTTGTGTCGTAGTAGTACATCCTCTTGGGTATCATGGTCTGGGAGCAGCCCATGCCGGCACAGGACCCGTCCACAAGGTCCGACAGGTCACGACATGTGGCGACGGCCATCCCCTGGTAGCCCGTGCCATCCGGATGGACATGGCGGCGAGTGCGCTACACCCAATGACCGTGAACCTGTTCTGGACGTCCGAGAGCCGGTAGACGGAGGAAGGCCCTCCGTTCGCACTCTCATGATAGCCAAAATGCTCCATGCTCCTGGCGGTGTTGTTGTAGCAGGAAGCCTCGATGTTGTTGAGTACCCTGGCAGTGCTGTGGGTTAGGGAGATGTCCAGTACCTCAAAGATCCCCCTAAATGGCTTGAGGATGCCATCTCTAAGCTCGCAACTGAGGTCGAAGACGTCCGCCATGAGAGAGCAGTTGGGGTCGATGCCGAATGGGTACGGTATCTCAACCTTGCCGCACCTCCTTCGGCACTGTGAGCTAGGAACCGCAGCTCCAGAGGCATAATGTGCGCCAAGCAGTATGAGGCCAAGGCATATTCTTCGACTGGATATCTACAACAAAGTAAATGTCTCTGTCAACGAAATACAAGAAACCTTCAATTCAGAGACAAGATTATTCGGTACCATAAAGAAATGGAGACTATGCGCATACTACATACTATTCATACTCGCTCCGTCCCAAAATTCTTGTCTTAAATTTGTCTAAATATGAATGTATCAAGTCACGTTTTAATATTAGGTACATCCATATCTAGATAAATCTAAGACAAGAATTTTGGGACGGAGGGAGTATATGCCACGTAGCTGGTCCAGTAAGGCCCCGTTTAGAACAAAGGAAAAAACATAGGAATTTTGGAAGATAAGATCCCTATAGGAATTTTCCTTTCACATCGTCTGACAAAGGAATTAGCATGCCACGTTTCTTGGAAAAACTCTACGGAATGGGCTATTCATCAGGAATTTTGGAGGAAACCAAACATGAACCTCATATTTTCTTCTATTAGCACATATGCCCGTGCGTTGAAACGGAAGAGATTTTTTTGCAAGAAGCATCCGGAGAGATAATTGATGTCCATCAAAACGGTCTCCAGAACAGTGGGGCGGCAGAGTGGAGATATGTGATGTTCTCACTGGTCATGTTTGGCTCGCGAGATCTTTATAGTAGTGGGGTTGATCGGAGTGGCGGCCACTACCAACTCGTGCATTTTTTTTACTTCAGGTCTGCCTCCTTGTTGAGGTTGTGGTGACCTCCTATTTTTTTATAAAAAATGCAAGCATTTTTTTAAATATCGTTAATTTCTGGAAAAAGGCAAACAAAACTTGAAATAGTAAGATTTTTTGAAATTCACAAAAAAAAATTTGAAAACTGGAAATTTCTAAGGCGGAGAAACTGGCATTTTTTGAATTTGTGAACAGTTTTAAAAAATGGAAACTTGTTTTGAAAATTCAAAACCATTTTAAATAATGTGTTTTTAATCACAAACATTGTTTTGAATTTGTGAACATTTCAGCAAACAGGAATATTTTTCGAATTATTATTATTTTAAAAAATGCAAGTAATTTTAAAAAAAATTGAAAAACAATTTTGTAATGGTTTTTTTAAAATTCGAACATTTTTTGATTTCGAACAAATTTGGAACAGTAATAAAATTTAAAAGTTCCGAATATTTTTGAAAAGGGAACAAATTCGGAAATTCTGAATATTTAACAAAAATGTGTACAAAAAACGAAATTCTTAAAAAGTAAAAAAAATATGGGAAAAATTAAAAAATAACTTTAAAGGGGAAAAAGAAAATGGGCCGGTCCAACGGTGTGCGACTGATGCGAAGCTCCTACTATATGGTTCTCCGTGCGAAAAATAAGGTTTCCCAGCTGCGTGGGCAGGATATAAATGGGTGGCTTCTCTGGGCCTTAGCGCGTGCAGACCCATGTACCGAATTCTGGACAATTTTTTTTCATTTCTAGCAGATGGACCACAAAAAATTAGTACCACCTCGGATATTAAAAAACTAGCACATATGCTCGTGCGTTGCAACGGAAGAGATTTTTTTTGCAAGAAGCATCCGGAGAGATAATTGATGTCCATCAAAACAGTCTCCAGAACAGTGGGGCGAGACAGCGGAGATATGTGGTGTCTCACTGGGCATGTTTGGCTCGCGAGATCTTTATAGTAGTGGGGTTGATCGGAGTGGCGGCCACTAGCCAACTCATACCTTTTTTTACTTCAGGTCCGCCTCTTTGTTGAGGTTGTGGTGACCCCCTATTTTTTTTATAAAAAATGCAAGCATTTTTTCTAAAAAAAACTTTAGTTTCTGAAAAAAGGCAAACAAAACATGAAATAGTAAGTTTTTTGAAATTCACAAGCATTTTTTTGAAAATGGAAATTATTAAGGTGGAGAAACTGGCATTTTTTGAATTTGTGAACAATTTTTAAAAATGGAAACTTGTCCTGAACATTCAAAACCATTTTCAATAATGTTTTTTTAATCACAAACATTGTTTTGAATTTGTGAACATTTCAGAAAACAGGAATATTTTTCGAATTTCTATTATTTTAAAAAACGCAAAAAAAATTAGAAAAATTGACAATCCATTTTTTAATGGTTTTTTTAAATTCGAACATTTTTTTAATTTCGAACAAATTTGGAACAGGAATAATATTTAAAAGTTCCGAATATTTTTGAAAAGGGAACAAATTCGGAAACTCTGAAGATTTAACGAAAATGTGTACAAAAAACGAAATTCTGAAAAAATAAAAAAATCATGGGAAAACTTAAAAAATAACTTCAAAGGGGAAAAATACAAAGAAATGTAGAATAAGAACACATAGAAATAGAGAATGGACCGGTCCAACGGTGTGCGACTTATGCGAAGCTCCAACTATATGCTGATCCGTGCGACAAATAAGATTTCCCAGCTGCGTGGGCAGGACATAAATGGGTGGCTTCTCTGGGCCTTAGCGCGTGCAGGCCCATGTACGAAATTCTGGACAATTTTTTTCATTTTTAGTAGATGGACCACAAAAAATTAGTACCACCTCGGATCTTAAAAAAAATTATCGATGGTGAATGGATGAAAAAATTCAAGAAACGTACCTTGCTTTATTAGTAGGTATAGATATAGATATAGATGTAGATTTGTGTCTAAATTTCATGTTTCCTGTGCAAGATATCATGTGGTATCTCGGTAGTTTTCCCGTTGTCTAAATTTCATGTTTCCTGCTAGATTTCAGGATACATGGCATCTCAATTCCTGGATTTTCTCTATTTCTTACATTTTCAGGTTAGCTGTTCCAAACGGGGCCTAAGATTCTTACATGATCACAAACGCTCATCAAAAAAAGGCAATTGATCTCAACACAAGCATAGCTAGAACGAGTAAGCATTTAGCACTCACTGAGAGATCTCAAGATAGGCGTGGGAGAAGACAATTTTTGATAGCTATTGCGTATGGAAGACAACTTACGGAAAACATATTACGACATAAGGCGCACCTGATATATCTCGGAGAAGTTAGCCGTGTGTATCTTGAAGGATTTATTCCAGTGCTCAAGGGACCGTGTTTTCAAAGACACCGATAGCTTCTGGTCGTATACAAACTCTGTAGAGGTCGATCTTATACTAGCGCCAGTGGTAGGTCGATCGGGACTAGTCAAAAGTCAACAGACAGCAACTTGCATGGACAAATGGCAGACTTTCTGCTTCCCTCTAAAAGTATAAGTGGAGCCGTGCGGTCAAGCTAATTTCCAAAAAAGGGACATCTCTGAATATTCCCAATATAGTTTCCCACTATATGTGGACGTCCATAGCCTGTATTCACCATACAAAACTATGAGGTCCATCTCTATCTGATCATCGTTCTCAAGTCCTACAACTGGCGCCTTATGTTCGCCCTCTGCCAAATAAAATGAATAATTCTAATGATAGGTAGAAGGAATAAATATATTGCTTCTATTTTGCTTACAGTTTGATCGCTGTGGTAAGTCGAGTATTGACTTCAATATTGTTGACTCATCTATGTTAGGTAACTAGGCACTGGAACGACGTTCAAATAATTCGCGGGTCAAGATGCATGCATGCAGGTGCAGGAATATTCACACCCAAAGGGGGGCGCTTGTCTTGCCTCTAGAAGCTGAGCCATATATAGCCTGCTGCGCTCGATTTGTTAATTAAAAGCTCGGGAAGATAGTGAGTTACTTTGGCTCAATTCTTCAAGATAACGAGAGCTCATATTAATACTTAGCTCAACTCGTGTAACACATGACATAAGTTCATTTAGCTCGTTATCATATTATCATATGAAAAGTAAAGCGAGTCCGTGTAATTAAAAGTCCGTTAAGATAGTGAGTTACTTTGGCTCGACTCTTTAAGATACGTATACAACAATAAAAATGATTACTTGAGCATGTAAGATGTCCGTGTTGGGCAAGTTCGTTCAGATTGTGGACCCTCTTAGAGGTGATGGTGCATGCATGTGGTGGAGCGGGACCGGGTTGTACAAAGGGCTGCCGCTACGCCAGCTCGGGTTGGTGCAAAGGGGTGCACCCTCTTAGATGTTGGGGCCGTCGAGGGTGCTGACCACCGTGGTGTGTACTGTAGCGGTTGTGCGACGTGCGCCACTCCATGCCATGACGACCTGTGGATACATCGATTACTTCCGTGGACTCGGCGGTGATGATGAGAGCCTTGGCACGACTGCACAGGCTTGTGGTGGTGCACGTGTCTACGAGGTGGTGCCTGTGGTGGAAGACCATGTGGACAAGGATGGTGATCGTTGGGATGGAGGCAGTTGAGGATTTCCACAAGGGCGTCCATGGCGAGGATATTGGTACAATCGTCCATGGAAGAAGCCTTCATGTTGCCGCATTGATCCTGGATCGTTGCTACTTGATGCGTGGTCCAAAATCGGTCTTGGTGTGTTTTAATAACTGGTTGTGGACAAACATATGTGCCCTTGTGTTGTCCCCGAGGGTGACTTCGGTAGCGACCCCACCGCCAGTCTCAATCCATATCCCCTTGCTACCGCCAGGGCAAATCCCCGGGTGCTGGTCGGTTGCGGCGGGGGCTTGCGGTTTGCCTGGAACCGGCGCCCCTCCCTCTCTCCTCTCGATGCGCTTCGGCCTGACTTGCACCGCTACCACCGGAATCTGGTCTACTCGCTATTCCTCCTCATGCCTCGGCCCCAGTTTCGGGTACGCTGGCAGTAGTGAGCCTCCCGGCTACCCCACTGGTGGCTAGCAAACGGATTTGGTGTTCCTCGCCCCAGATCTTGTGGATGTCAATGCCTTTGTTGCCCAATGGCGAGGTTTCCTCATGATCTGCCATGGATATGCTTCCCTTGCGACATGAGCACCGCCTATATGGGGGCATGGTGGCTTGGGTCGACCGAAGCGGCTTGCCAGTGATGGCAACATGTAGTGTGGGCTGGCAGGTGGCCGACTCACGACCCTGGTAGTTCGATTTGGGGCTCTTGGCATGGCATGGTTTAGTAGCAGGGGGTGCTCTAAAGGTGAAAGGCGGTGCCTTTCCATGGTTGGTTCCCATGTTGGTGGCGCGGTGCTGATGGTGATGCAAGGATGCCAGTCCTTTTTCGGTTAGTAACCGACCGCATGTTGATCGTATAGTATAGAACTTTTGTTTTGTGCTTAATCAACTAGGTTACATATCGTCTATCCTATATCTCTAAGATATTCATCCCCACTACTTTATTTATCGTGACATGGAACCTGTGCACATCATCAAGTAGGTCTATCATGTAAAAATGCTTTCCCACTAACTTCTTCATGTGCATGCTCTCTCTAACTTTTCATGCGCATGCATCCTACCACAAATGACCATCATCCTATGTTTTTTCGCTATTTGTACATGTCTTGATGTCATCCAATCCAACCAAGATGTCTATCACGAGTAACTCTCACATCATTTGGTTACACTTCACGTGCTATTATGGGATCGTCTGACTCCGAATGCCTAAACGACTGTCTTTTCTCATTCCCATTCTCTTCTGCTTACTGTCCATGTCTCTTTTGCTCCCCCACGTCATGTAATGCCTCACTTCTTCATCTCTGATGTTCATGTCATGCGACCGCCTACACTAGTTGTAGATTTGGTTGTTGCATGCGGTTGGCTCTATTTGGCATTTTCCTGTGTTGCTCGCACGCCGTGCCTAGGTGTTTATGATGCACATGGCCATCAGCAGCTGCCCGAGTGAACGATCGGCTGGCCGACTGGCCTCAACTTTTCTTCATCTTGTCCACAATGTACAGAGATAAAAAATATAATGGTCTGTACGCCTTTTCCCTTCGCCTTTGTATATTGTTGTAAATAATAAACCAAGTCATTTGCACATGTTTGGTTGCAGAATTTGGTCACATTTTCCCAAGTTTTACGTATCCTATATTATAGAAAAAAAAGACCAAAAGCAATTTAAAGGAATGCTTTCTGAAGTCTTCTTTCCTATCCGTTAAATGTGAAGATAAGATCTTTTGGGGTTATTGGTTATATTAATATTCAATTTGAGTTGCATACTAGATGGATATACTATGTAACTAATTCATGACTAGATACTACAGTTTGACTAGCGACATGTATAACTTGTGTGCTGATAATAGCACATGCTATAAAGTTTGAAATTTTGTTCTTTGTGCTCTTTGTTTGCGCACACTCTCACATATTATTTCATGTGGAACTGCTTCATGATTAATTTTTAAAATTTTGATTGTATTTAGTTTACATTTTTATCCTTTCTGCAAAAAATGCGTGGGGATTTGTGTACTTGCTTTTTGTTAGCAAGCATAAAGGTCGAAGGACTAATCCGATCTGACCGTACCTACAGGTGGATATATTCGTGATGGACCTCGGGTTATCAACAAAAATATCTATTTTCTTTACAGTAAAAGGTATGAATTGCTGACGAGTCCTACACACCCCTTTCCTGAATCGAGCTGCTCCTCCACAGTGAAAATGCAAAGTGTGTTCTGACACAACACATAGAAGAAGGGATAGGAATTATTTGAAACAATAAAGCATAGCCACCCCTTGATCAATCTCTTCTCCCCTCCTCCTCAAGCCATCCCTCCAACACCGCGGGACGAAGATGAGGGGATTCCCGTCTCTCGTCATTTATGTAGTGGATTCAACGATGATGGTGGTGTCATCTTGAATAAAATACCTCCAACTCCAATTTCATCTTGTTGGCGGTTATTCCAGCATGTGGAGGAGCTTGCGAGTTATCATACCTATTGTTCTTCATGGATGACGGGTTGGTTACTTGTTTTTTCTATCAGTCGAACTGCACGTTCATCTTTAGCTGCAACATCGTCTTGGTCTAGTGACATTCAACGAACGGAGGGCTTCTATTCGGCATTCAACGAGATCATCGCCTTCCTAATCACTGTAATCCCCGTCGGTTATTTGTTGGTCATAATTGGGAATCTCCATAATATGTGGACGAACGGAGGGCAACTGTTTGGCATTCAACGAGTGTTTTTCACCCACATTTCTTTACAGGTACTTCAACGGCTGGATTTCTCGATGTTGCCCATTATCAATGTGAGCTATGGTGGCGCATAATGGAGACAAGGTGAAGTAACCTCTCAAAGGCTTTGAACAGGTGCATGAATCACATACCTAATATGTGAGAAGCTTCCCACCATATGAACATACGCATACATACATACCCTTGAGTATCTTGAGCTTAAGCCGGTATATCGAAGAATGACAAACTCATCACATGTGTATCGTAGTTGACGAGAACATCTTCTCCCACTCAATGAACATCGCTGTAAAGTCTTAAACAAAAATAATATTCGAGAACTTGTGTCAAGTCTAGAACTTGAACCCCAAGTGTGCCAGTTCCAATTCCATCACAAATAACCTAACAATCTAAGCTACCCATAGTTTGCCTTGACAATATATAATTTCACAAAAATATTGTACCACTAGATTCAAATACGTTGTAGTGGTGCATCTGGAGTGCTGGTGATGAGATCAGTCATTGAGGAACATGTGTGATGGCATTGAGGCAATGTAACACTTTTATTATTGTGTTATGAATTTAGCAAGATCAATCCATGAGCTTCTGACTGTTATCGAGATGTTAGTTGAGGGAATTTTGTAACTTTACTCTCATCACTTGTACATCTCGATTATGCTAAAAACATGTGAACTTAACTAATGTGGCCTACAATACATGGACAACTTACATGATGTTTCAGTGTCGATTTCCTTTCATCCAGAATAAAACGTCACTTGCTAAATCTAATGATCGCTTACAAATAGAAGTTACAACTATAATACAATACAATAGTACATAATTGCTAACATAGGCCAATCGAGCAAAAGAATGGGCAATTACTATCCCTCATGGCTCTCATCGCTTGAAGTTACAACTAGCTGCTACTAGCCCAACATCGAGCTTGGACAACTACATCGTGTTTTTTCCGGTGGGAAACCACTAACATGCTGCAGCGAATCAATTTGTTGCGACTAACATGTATGGATTAATTGCGAAGGAATGATGATCTAAACTAGGTACTTAAGTGGCCTGCTCTACCACAAATAACCTAATGATCTGAGCTACGCTTAGTTTCTCGAAATAGGCTTTCGCCCCGCTTTATAGATAAAGCAAAGATCCATACATCCAACATCCAAATACGCCATAAAGGCATCGGCTGGGGCAACAACCAAAAAATGTCCAAGGAGAAACAGAAGAGAAAACAAAAACAAAGCTACCTAGTTGTGGTCGACGGGCGAAGCTAGGATGAAGAAATCCGATGGGCCGAGTCCACGAGCGCATCCAGCATGGCGTCTAGCCGTGCACGGTCGTGCTGCCTAGTATTTGGGTGCCATTGCTGCAGAAAAGCAAGGAATTTGAACAGAGAGTCGCTTGACTACCTCGGGAACACCTTCTCAATAACCATTTTATTTGTTGTCATCCAAAGAGTCCATGACATGGCCGCAAAGATCAGCCAGAATGTGCGGCGGTGTCGTCCTGGCATGGTAGCCCGGGCCTAGAGAAAGTCCACGAGATCCAGGGCCTCCTAGTCGGGCCATAGTGCCTCACGGACGAACTACCAAAGGACCCGAGCCGTCGTGCACGAGAATATAATATGGGCCACAGTCTCAGGAACCCTGCATAAAGGGCAAAGTACATCACCCGGGCCCTATCGCTTGAGCACCTCGGTCCCCGAAGGGAGGTAATATCTAAGAAACTGCCAGACGAAGATCTTTATCTTCAAGTGCATGAGAGCCTTCCACAAGTTACATAGCCAAGGGATAACGGGGAGGCGGCCTAGAGCCTTGTATGCGGATTTGACGAAAAACTTGGCCGAAGGTCCGGATAGTCTGAGCCTCCACGATACAGTGTCCGGATAGTTCGGCAACGCTGGCGGCAGGGCTGCCATCAGTCTAGTCCATTCGGCATGCTCTGCCTGCCCAAACATCCGGCGGAACCGGATATCCCACTGTCCCGAACGTGACGCCTCGGAAACTAGAATAGACGGGTCCGAGCACTAAGAGAAAAAGGTAGGGAAGCCCACCCTGAGGGTCTCGGTACCCATCCATGGGTCTAACCAGAATTGGGTCCCGTCCCCGTTACCTATAGTGAAGGAAATCCCAAGGCAGATGTCCTCCTTTATCTTTTGTATGGATATCCAAAACTGGGAACCTCTAGGCCGTGAGCACGCCAGGAGGGGTACACCTCTCAGATATTTTGCTGAATCAGCCATAACCACAGTCCTCACTCGCCACACATGATCCGCCATACCCATTGTAGCATAAGTGCAACATTCATGCAACGGGACGCCATAATTCCCATCCCAACTCGTTCCTTGGGCCTGCAGATATCTGTCCACTTGACGATGTGATATTTTTGGCGGTAGTCTGGGGCCTGCCAGAAGAACCTTGCGAGTCCTTATCGAAGGAGCCATGAACACCTTCTTGTAGGATATACACCCCCATCAAGAACATGGGGAGACTCACCAGGCTAGCAAAAATAAGGATCGATTTACTCCCATTGGACATAAACCATCTGCGCTAGGGCTCAGCCCGCGTCGCCACCCGTTCTACCAACAAATCGAAGGCACGCATTAGAATCTTTGAGTCGGCCATCGGCGTTCCCAAATAGGTAAGGGAATGGGAAATGATGCCAGTCTGCAAATCAAGTTAGCCGCAATGTGTTGTTGCCCGTCAGTCGGGAAGCCTATAATTACGACCTCGCTCTTATCAAAGTTGATCTTAAGTCCCGACATGGCCTCAAAGCAGAGAAGCATGAATTTAAGATTCACTTTGTCAAGGGCCGATCCTTCCACCATAATCATGGAGTTGTCCTCATATTGGAGGTGTAGTTTGCCCTGACAATATGTAATTTCACAAAAATATTGTAGCACGAGACTGAAATACGTTGTAGTGCTGGATTCGGAGTGTTGGTGGTGAGAGCATGGAGGAAGATGTGTCGGCGATGAAGCAGCGCAACACTTTTATTATTGTGTTATGAAACCATGAACTGCTGATTGTTATCAAGATGTTTTTTTTTGCGGGGGGGGGGGGGGGGGGGGGGGGGGGGGGGGGGGAGCAATTGTTATCAAGATGTTAGTCCAGGGGATTTTGTGACTTTACTCTCATCACTTGTACATTTCGATTATGCTAAAAAGATGTGTTAACTTTACTAATGTGGTCTACAATACATGAACAACTTTTCAGTGTCGACTTCCTTTCATCCAGAATAAAACATCACTTGCTAAACACAATGATCGCTTTTAGACAGATGGTACAGTACATCATTGGATCGAGCAAAAGAATGGGCAATTACTACTAGCTAGTTAGCCTCATGGTCCTCATCGATTGAAGTTACAAATAGATGCTGCTAGCCAAACATCTTCATTTTCTCCAAAAAAAAGAAAGAAAGAAAAACCCAACATCTTCATGGCCATGGATGTAGGTGACGGCGGCAACGGTATTATCATGTGGTTGCTGCACCTCGTGATCATCTCAGTCAAGAAGCCATAGATGACCACTACATCAGTCTTTTTCCCCGGGGGGAAACCACTACTCAGTTTAACATGCTGTAGCGAATCAATTTTTGCGACTAACATGTATGGTTTACTGGCAAAGGAGCAATGATCCATGTAGACTTTTATTAGAGAAGTGCGTACATAAGTGGCAAAAGTAAAAGGCTAAAGCAAAGCATCCATCACAATTATTGTAGAGAGATTGACATGATCAAAGGATTATAAAGTAGTAGTAACAGCGAAGCTGCATACGGTCTGCGTATACGAGAGAACTCTTTCAAAACCGAATAGCCAGGATCTAAAATAATTCACCACTCTACATCATAAAAACTCCAAATTATTAATGATTAAACTAGGTATATGTAGCGCTAATTAATAAGCTAATAATGACGCCGGCTTTGATCACAATCAGCCCGACTTTAACTCCTGCTCCTCCTCCATGTCACTGGTGGCTGCCTCGTCGTTGATTATGCACTTCATCAGCGCCGCCCGCGCGCTGATGCAGGCCTCGTTGTCTTCCGGTGGTGGTTCTTGCCCCGCGCACGCAGCAGCCCACGTGTCGATCTTATCTCGGCATTCACCTTCCTTCAAACACTTGATAGCCGTGTGGATGATGGAATCGGCTTGCGCTGACTGGTGAGAATCCGCTGATGAGGACGACGGGGATTCGCTCTCCATGACGACGAGACGACGATGATAGGTGGTGGAACTTTCGAGAAGA
Source organism: Triticum aestivum (assembly GCF_018294505.1). Classification (NCBI taxonomy): domain Eukaryota; kingdom Viridiplantae; phylum Streptophyta; class Magnoliopsida; order Poales; family Poaceae; genus Triticum; species Triticum aestivum. Next base: position 27,068,820 of record NC_057795.1, on the reverse strand, counting down.
AGTAGCTAGCTAGGGCGTAATACTGTCGATGTTGCTGTACCTGTACCTGGGACTCGATGGTTTTCGTACCTAGCTGTATGCGTGCTCTTTTCCCTTGTATTTATGGATGGATGGACGTACGTACGTGCTGATATCTAAGATGAGTTCGGCTCGGACTACTATTATTCTTGTACCTGGGAGTCCAGCTCAGCTCATGCGTGTTCTTCATAGGAAAGTAATAAGAGATCGATCGGAACATCGCGGGAGTGTAAAAAAGTAGGAGACAAATCAGGCCTGCGCAAAAACGCCCTGGCCCGCTGGCCGTCGGCCAAATCGACCGGCGCCGAAACCCGGCGTGCGTGCATCTCGCGCTGCAGGCTGTTGCCCAAAATCAAGCTACCGCTCAATAATTTTTGGGCCGCGTTTAACTGCCACACGTGTGGCAGGAAAAAAGACGCACCACACGTTTCTAATGTAAACAGATTGCCACGTCATCGCATGCATGCATGCAGGAATCTTTTTGGATTATCTGTTTTTAAAATGTTTTATCTCTTAAACGAAAAATCCGATTGAAAATCCATTTTCATCATTAAATCCCTCGCGATGAGATCTTCGAAACTAGATCCCATGTTGATATGTTTTGATGAAAATTTTTTTGGATTAAAAGTTGCCATGTCTATTGCATATGAATTGCCATGATGTTTACACTGAAGTTGCCATGATATCTTTCAGCTATTTTCTTCTATATTTAAACAGTTTTGGTAGAACTCATCTAGATGAGATATAATTTGGTCTCATTCACCTTTTATAGCCATTGGATGTGATGCTATAAGATGCGTGTGTGCTGACGTGGGTTGTATTTGTTCTTGTTTTCAAAGTGAATGAGACCAAATTATATCTCATCTAGATGAGTTCTAGGTACTCCCATATTTAAAAGTAAATTTTGACATTTATAAAACAGTTTTGCTAGAACTCATCTAAATGAGATATAATTTGGTCTCATTCATCTTTTATAGCCATTGAATGTGATGCTATAAGATACGTGTGTGCTGACGTGGATTGCATCTGTTCTTGTTTTCAAAGTGAATGAGACCAAATTATGTCTCATCTAGATGAGTTCTAGGTACTCCCTTTATAAAACGGGGAATTAAGAAACTAGATTTGCCATGAACCATAAACTAAAATTACCATAATACATGCACGTAAAATTGACATGGTTCATACAAAAAATAATTTTCATGGTCAAAGTACTGGAGTTGCCATCATCAAAATACTAAAATTGTCATGATCTACAAACTAAAATTGCCACATGGTAACTTTAGTTTAAGCCCTATGGCAACTGCAGTGTAAACATCGTGGCAACTTCGGGCAAAAAAAAATTCGTCGAAACATATCAACATGGGGTCTAGTTTTGAAGATCTCGTCGAGACGGATTTAATGGTGAAAACGGATTTTTAGTTCGCTTTTTTATTTAGGAGATACAACATTTTTAAGCCGAAAACTAAAAAAAATTCTGCTGATATCATCTATTCATACGTGGCAAAATGAGTGGTGATGGAGGCGTGTGGGCGATGTGCAAACGCCCACACGTTTGGGCGTTAACATTTTCGTAATTTTTTCTGGACGCGCAGGTAGGAGCGTACTGATCTGAGTATTTAGATCGCGGCGGAGCGATGTATGTACTCCAATCTGAATCAAAAACCAACTAATAGTAATACAAGTAAATGATAAAACTGCATTTTTAAGTTTTTTATTCAAGGGGCCAGAGCTGCATTGAAGCGGGACCAATCTTCTACCCAATCTATCACAATCGTACGTATTGTAAGGTTGGCATGATCAAAGACTAAAAGTCTTCACAAAGAACTCTTCAATTAATATAAAGATGATACCTAAGAGCATCTATAGCGGGCCATCCCAAACCCTTCTCAAACGTCCGGGTAGCCCGCCCGGTTACTGACCGGTCAAGAAATTTCGACCTGGACGGACGACTGAAACAGACCTCAAACGCCTGGGCTGACCGGCACCCCTCCTATCCAGTGCAAATATGGGAAGGATACGGGGCCGCGCGCGCATCTGCCACGTCGGAACTGGCCATGCTGGCCAACGCGACCCCTCATATGGTCAGTGGCCGTTGAATCTACTCCAGGATATCGCTGAACCGTTCTTTCCGTAAGAGGCGATCGCAAGGGCAACTAGGGTTTCTGCTGGCCCATCGCCGGCCGCCCTCGGCGGCGGCGCGGGTGCCGACGAGCTTTGTCCCAGGACGACGACTCAACGTCGGCGTGGCTGGTCACTCTAATCTCTACTACAAATCTCCATGAACGTTGGGTTCTAGTAGTAGACTAGATCATCAAGGGCGCGCGTTGCCGCGCCCCGTCAATTTTGACTATAAAACGATAATAATGTACAAATCGAGATACACAAATATTGGACAAACTACAAAATTGTGGGCATGTATGCATATGCTTACCATCGTGTGTCTAAGAATAATAACATTCATTATCTCACATTACTGTGAAATATTGAATTTTGCATCAGAGCGTAGAACAGTGGTAGCCAATCATTAATAAGCATATGACATATATCAATGCTCGCAAATAAGAAAGGCCCATTGTACCTATTTTTTCTGATGAAGGGGCAACGCTCGATAACGCCAGGCTTCAAACTTCATCAGAGTGTTTATCAACAGAAGCATACTGCTCTCAACTCAACTCATAAAAAAAACATGCTGATCCTAGCTAGTCGGATTTGGTTACCCATCTGGTGGTAGCAGATTTTGTTCTCCCGACGAATTTGGTTTGCTTAGGCAATATTACATGGGGCAAGTTTGCAGCCGGAGATAGAGGTGCATACATGCCAGGTAACGAGCGTTCCTATAGGCTATAGCATATGTGCATCGGCACCATGGACCCTCTGAGCCGATCTTCTACTCAAGATCGGGGCACGCTCCGATCTCTCCACCCTTGTTTGTTGTGCCGGCTAAGATGATTTTCTTACATGGTCGCTTTGTAAGCCAATAACAACAAACATGACCGCTTCCAATCTTAGTTTGTTCCCTTGCAAGGAACTTCAATATCATCAATAGTTTCAATTGCAAACAAAAAGGATCGATGAGCTTACATTGATTGTAGCCTCCCCGTACGTGATATGTAGCACGGAGGCCATGCTAGAGAGAAGAGGGCATGTAGCTTTTTAGAGGTTGGCCGCATGACTACCCCTCGAAGAGAGTGAAACGACGGAGGGACCTGGACCTTCGCGGCACCGGCGGCAGGTCATCCAGGGTTCGCCACCTCGCATGTGAAATTGGCCGCCGCCTAATCATCCTTCTCCTGTGATCAGAAATTCGGCACACCATAGAGAGGAGGGGCGAAGAAACTACAGATCTACAAGAAATTACCTTGGGAGAGCCATAACTGACATCGCGTTGGGAGACGGGGAAGTGCCTTATAAATAGGAGCAGGAGGAAGGCAAAGAGACTACAAGGGAGCTCCACCATCAGCGGCCAGTTAATGGCGCACCTCCACAATCATTAATGGCTGGTAACAACGGCAACTTAACCCGACAATTCCATGGAGCACTTCAATTTCCCACCCACGATGCCGTAGGACGAGTTCGTGCTTTGATTTAGGGCTGCATCTCTGGACACGAAGGGACCCCTGCCCCAGGGCTGTTGTTTTTCCACGGGACAAAGTGGAGATTGACCTCACACAACATGATGAAGCCCGCCAGGCCCATTTTAATAAGAGACGCTGGAAAATGTTACCGGAGCAGCGGCCCAATAGGTTTACGGCTTGGTGGTGAACCAACGAAACACACACATGAGCTACTCGAAGGAGATCAGACGGCCAGAATTGATAAATCTCAAGATCCAATGGTTAAAAACGGAAGTGGGCTGAGAAGGCTGGAAAGATGCTCAATTATAATGTCTTTAAAATGTGTTTGTCTGCTCCTTCGGTCTTTGGCTGTAGAAGCATATTTTGAAGCAGGCTGCAGCGGTACGGGGTCCGGCCAGGCGGCGGCGCGGGGGCCGGCGAGTTTTGTCCTGAGACAGCGACTCCAGGTCGGCGTGGCTGGTCTCTTCAATATCCATTACGGATCTCAATGAACGTTGGGTTCTAGTAGATGTGTTTGTATGCTCCTTTGGTCCTTGGCTGTTGTAGCAGGTTTTGAAGCAGGCGGCGGCAGTACGGGCGCTTTTGAAGGTCCTGAGGGCGTTAAGTGATGAAGCGACTGATTCATCGGTGACCTCGCGACCGCCGGGAGCAATGAATCTCATCAGTTGGAACTGTCGGGGCGGGGGGAACTCTCGGACTGTTCGAGAAATTGTGACGCTCTCGCAGTCGCACTCCCCCATGTTGGTTTTCCTTTGCGAGACCAGACAGAAAGCAACAAAAATGAGAAGAATCTGTGGACTCCTCAGATTGAAAGGTTTCGACGGGGTGGACAGTAATTGTTTGAGTGGTGGCCTAGCTCTTTTCTGGCATGAGTCTTGTGTGGTTGAAATCCTAGACAAGGAGGAACGGTATATCGATGCTCTGGTGAAGGTACATGCGGATGCAGAACAGTGGAGAGTCACCTTTGTTTATGGTGAACCACGAGTCGAGAATCGCCACCTCATGTGGGCCAAATCACAGGGTCTAACGAGTGTGTGTGATAGGCCTTGGCTTGTTATTGGTGGTTTTAATGAAGCTCTTTGGGATTTCGAACACCTGTCGGCTACCCCTAGACCGGAACAACAAATGATAGCTTTTCGAGATACTTTGGAAGTTTGCGGTCTGATTGATCTTGGCTTCTCAGGGATTCCGTTTACTTACGATAACCTGCGTGCCGGGGCGAGTAATGTGAAGGTTCGTCTTGATAGAGCTACTGCAACAAATGAATGGCGCAATCTTATTCCGTTTTATACAGTAAAACATGTGGTGTGACCATGCTCGGATCATCTGGCACTGGTTTTGAAGGGCGCTCCAGACACAGGCCAGCATGTCCCCAAACCTAGACGCTATGAAGTTTTTTGGGAAAGAGATTCATCTCTACCGGCTGTTGTTAAGGAGGCATGGGAATCTGTTGGCAATGTGGACAATTTGGAGAAACTCCAAACAGCGCTAAGGAAGACCTTGGCTACGCTCTGTACTTGGGGCAGCAAGAAATTCAGCAATATAACAAGGGAACTAGCTAAGTCAAGAACACAACTAGAGGAACTTATGACCATGAACGCAGATAGACAAGAAATTAGAAACATCACTGATAAGATGAACGCGCTTTTGTACCAGGAGGAAATGATGTGGCTACAACGCTCAAGAATTACGTGGTTGAAGGAAGGCGACCGCAACACTAAATATTTTCAGAGTAAGGCTGTTTGGCGCGCTCGCAAAAATAAAATACGCGAGCTAACCGACAGTATTGGTGTGGTTCATTCAAACTTTGAGGAAATGGCCAGTCTGGCAAATGAGTATTTTCAAGGGATTTTTGCTGCAGACCCGGCGTTGGATGCAACATGGGTTCTTGATTTGCTTGAAGCAAAAGTTACTGAGCAGGACAATGTGCGCTTGTGTGCTCCCTTTAGCAACAAGGAGATTTCTGATGCCCTATTTCAGATTGGACCATTGAAGGCCCCAGGTCCAGATGGTCTACCCGCGAGGTTCTTTCAGCGGAATTGGGACGTGCTACAAAACAGTGTGATTGCAGCGGTCAGGGGATTTTTTGCTTCTGGGATTATGCCGGAAGGGGTAAATTCTACCTCCATAGTTCTTATTCCTAAAATTGCTAACCCCTCCAGCTTGTCTCACTACAGGCCGATTAGTCTCTGTAATGTAATATACAAGGTCATCTCAAAGTGCATGGTGAATCGTTTAAGGCCATTATTGGATGGTATTGTTTCTCCAGAGCAAAGTGCCTTTATCCCAGGGCGTTTGATTACTGATAATGCTCTTGTGGCCTTTGAATGTATCCACCACATTAAGCAAGAAAAGGATCCTACAAAAAGTTTTTGTGCTTACAAACTCGATCTCTCAAAGGCATATGATAGGGTGGATTGGAAGTTCTTGAAGCAGGTGATGCAAAAGCTGGGTTTCTCTCAACGATGGGTGGACTGGATAATGTCTTGTGTCACATCGGTGAGATACTCTGTCAAACTTAATGGGACCCTCTTGGATTCATTTGCACCGTTGCGTGGGCTTCGGCAGGGCGATCCGCTATCCCCCTTCTTGTTCCTTTTTGTGGCTGATGGACTTTCTGCAATTCTGAAGCAGTATGTGTCTAGTGGTGATATTACACCTGTCAAGTTATGTAGAAGAGCTCCAGGGATCTCACACCTATTGTTTGCTGATGATACTATGTTATTTTTCGAAGCAAACCGTGCTCAGGCCGAAACAATAAAGCTAGCATTGGATCAATATGGAAAGGCAACGGGTCAAAGTTTGAATTTTGACAAGTGCTCTATTCTTTTTGGTGAGGCTTGCCCTTATGTCAAACAGGAGGAAATCAGAGGAGTTCTCAATGTCACTAGTTTGGTTTTTGAGGAGAAGTACCTTGGACTCCCCACGCCTGATGGTCGCATGTCTAAGGGAAGATTTCAGAATCTTCAGATGAGCTTAACTAAAAGATTGCTCCAGTGGGGAGATGGTCACCTTGCTCAACCAGGGAGGGAGACACTCATTAAGTCTGTTGCTCAGGCCCTTCCCACTTATATGATGGGGGTCTTTAAATTACCCTTTTCGGTGTGCGATGAACTTACCAGAATGGTAAGAGCCTTTTATTGGGGAGCTGAGAAGGGGAAGAGGAAAGTGCACTGGCGGGCATGGGATAATCTGATGCAACCAAAGAGTAAAGGAGGTGCTGGTTTTAGAGATTTCAGAATTTTTAACCAAGCACTATTAGCTAGGCAAGCATGGAGATTAATTACAAAGCCTGACAGTCTGTGCGCACTAGTGTTAAAAGCAAGATACTATCCAGATGGTAAACTTGAGGATACCGTTTTCGCCGGAAATGCTTCTTCTTCTTGGCAAGCTATTAGCTACGGTCTTGAACTCTTGAAGAAGGGTCTGATTTGGAGAGTTGGGAACGGAAGAAATATACGCGTTTGGCGTGACAATTGGATACCCAGACCCTTCTCCTATAAACCATTCACTTTACAAGGGAGGTGCAGAATCCTCTTCGTCTCAGATTTGCTTAATGAGAACGGTTCATGGAAGGTTGGCTTGTTACATGAATTCTTTATGCCAGCGGATGTTGTGGAGATTTGAAATCAGGGCATCGCCAAGACAGGAGGATGATACGTTGGCGTGGGGCCCTGGCAAGTTTGGGGCCTTTTCAGTGAGGAGTGCGTACCAGTTTGGCTTCGAGGAAGCTCACAGAAGCACTTCGACGGGCTCCAGCTCATGTCCAGATGGGTGTCGGGACTGCTGGAAATTTATATGGTCGACTGATGTTCCTCCCTCAGTTCGTAATTTCGCATGGCGGGTCGCTACAAACTCTCTGCCTACATGGAGTAACAAGCATATAAGAGGGCTGGAAACTAGTGATTTGTGCCCTGTGTGTTCGATAGAGTCTGAGGACTGCTTCCATGCACTATGTCGCTGCACCCTTTCAGAGCTCTCTGGGATGCTATGTCAGAAGTATGGACTCTACCGAATATTACTACCGTGCAGAATACAGGTGTCGAGTGGCTGCTGCATGCTCTTGCTCCTCTGCCAGATATTGAGCGTTCGATGCTTCTCATGACATTGTGGAGGGTGTGGCACATACGCAATGAGATTGTCCATAATAAATCCCCGCCACCCATGGAGGCTTCTCGAAGGTTCTTGATGAGCTACTTGGACTCTCTAATTGGCATTAAAACTGATCTAATTGCTGATCCTAGCAAAGGGAAGTCAACCATAACATATATTCCAGTTCGGCCACATGAGGTAATGGTCGTAGCAGACCCCAAGTGGTCTGCTCCTAAGCCCGGCTGGGTTAAGTTGTGTACTGATGGTTCATTTGCTGTTGATGGATCGGCTGGTGCCGGAATGGTGTTAAGAGACGACAAGGGAGCTATCATCTTCTCTTCTTGTAGGCAGTTATTTTTTTGCCGGGATGCACTTGAAGCTGAATTATGTGCATGCATGGAAGGTTTATCTTTCTCCATCCAGAGAAGTGAGTTACCAGTGCAGATCGACATGGATTCTATAATTGCAGTGAAATTGATCCAGGCTTCAGAGGTTGACAGATCGGTATATTCGTCTATCATCAAGGAGATTAGATATCTTATGTCTCTACGTGAAAATTGTATTACTCATGTAAGTCATAGCCAAAATAAAGTTAGTGATAGCTTAGCTAAATTTGCTCGTAGTGAGGGTAGAACCATGACTTGGTTAGGTTCTGGTCCTCCTGAGGCTTTGGTACTAGCTGCGATTGATTGTAAGGACTTTGGTGGATGAGTAATACAAATTTCTACCCGCAAAAAAAAAACTCGACCCCACATATATTCATCCCCGTCCGCTCGCCGGACCAAACCCTAGACACTTCACACTCCTCTCCCCTCTGCCACCTGAGCTCACCTCCGGTGATTTCTGGCATGGCAGGCAGCGGATCCGACCAGTCCGGATCCGTCGACTGGGGTGTCATCTCGTACGGGTTGGAAGAGGCAGTGCCGGTCCGCATTGCAATCCGCCGCTCCTGGTCCGTATTTTTATAGGGATGGGTTTCAGGTTTTTTCGAATTATAGTAGTGTTTTTTCGCAATGCAGAACATACTAATATGAATAAAGTGGTATATTTATCTTTCTTTTTGCTTGCTTGGATAGCCTCAACAATGGATGCCCACCATGCGTTTGTGATGCTATGACGGCGTCGGACGTGCGTCGAGGGGCACCAATGATTATCTAGATAGTGTTGTGGCTGGTGTCGCGGTGATGCTAGGTCGGCGGTGCTGGGATGATGTAGGTTGTGCGTCGAGGCGCACGAGTGTTTCGATAATGTCAACCGTGTGTCGGTGATGCTGCGATGGTGTCAGCCGTGCGTCGAGGGACACCAGTGATGCTTGAACGACTAGGGCGATGAGGCATGCCATGTTGGTGTAGGTACTCGCGGCCATGCAACGGGGCATGCTTCAATGGTCGTGGTGATGCTTCAACGACCACGACGATGTCGATGACTGCGAAAATGCTTTGATGTGATGGCGACAGGTGTGTTTCGATGGTCCTGGCAATGCTTCTATGACCATGACGACTTCGACGGCCACAACAATGCTTCCACGACTAGGGTGACGAGGCATGCCATGACAGCATTGACGATTGCGGCCATGCAAACAGGTCATGCATCAATGATAATTGTGATGCTTCGACATTGACCACCACGACGCCGATGAATGACAGTGGCAATGCTTCCATGACCATGACGACTTCGACAGCCACGACAATGCTTCAACGATTAGGGGGAAGAGGCATTGCCATGACGGAGTTCATGCTCGCAGCCATGCAAAGGGGCATGCTTCAATGGTCGTGGCGATGCTTCGATGACCACGACGACGTCGATGACTGCGTAAATGCTTCGATGACGATGGCGAAAAGTGTGTTTCAATGGTCGTGGGAATGCTTCCATGACCATGACGACTTCGACGGTCACAACAATGCTTCCACGACTAGGGCGACGAGGCAACGTTGACAATCGCAGCCATGCAACAGGGCATGCTTCAATGATAATGGTGATGCTTCGACGACGACCACCATGACGTTGATGAATGGCTGGGGCAATGCTTCCATGACCATGACAACTTCGACGGCCACGGCAATGCTTCAACGACTAGGGCGGCGAGGCATGCCATGACGGTGTTGACCAACACGACCATGCAAGGAGGCATGCTTCAATGGTCATGGCGATGCTTCGACGATCACGACGATGTTGACCACTGCGGAAATTCTTCAACGACGACGACAACGAGTTGTGCCATGACAGCGTCGACGACCGCAGTCATGCAACGAGTCATGCTTCAATGAGCTTTGCGGAGCATCATCGGTGTTGTTATGGAGCACTACCGGACTCGCGGTCTATGCCTACGGCCAGGGGCCGTCGGCATAGGCCCCATAGCCGTCGGCATAGATCTATGCCTACGGCTGCCGTCGGCATATCCCCGTCAGTGTAGATCACGTCAGCGTACTCCTGTCAGACCGTCGGCATAATAATGCCGTCGGCATAGGTGGCTATGCCGACGGCCCTGGCGCAGCCGTCGGCATAGATTAGCTGTCGGCGTAGTTTTCCGTCTGACGGCAACGGACTGCACCGTCAAAACTGTTGGCGGTTCAGGGGGCGACACGTGGCGAAGATATGCCTACGGCAAAGCCGTCGGCATAGATATAAATCTATGCCGACGGCTTTGCCGTAGGCATATCTTCGCCACGTGTCGCTCCCTGGTTTAACCTGGCGGCAGGGCTATGCCTACGGCAAAACCGTCGGCATAGATTTATATCTATGCCGACGGCTTTGCCGTAGGCATAGCCCTGCCACGTGTCGCCTCCTGGTGGCCCTGGGCGTATCTATGCCGATGGCTTTGCCGTAGGCATAGTTTTTTTTTTCCTGTTTTCTCTTTTCCAATTCATTTGACAATATTTCAAAACAGAATAATATGAAATATGACATTTCATCAACATCATTTAAACATAGTCAAGTTCATCATCTAAAGATCATCACCGGCGAAAGTCCACGAACATAAGAATAGTGCAAGACATGAAACATCATAAAAGTTGAAACATGAAAGACATGGCACAACGGCCGCATACACCATCGACATCAAGCACCACCGAGTCCACCTCCGCCAAAACCACCACCACCACCGAGTCCACCTCCGCCAAAACCACCACCAAGTCCACCTCCGCCAAAACCGCCACCGCCAAGTCCACCTCCGCCAAAACCGCCACCGCCAAGTCCTCCTCCGCCAAAACCGCCACCGCGACCACCATCACTCTGCCAGATCGGAGTGACTGGGGTCGACGGAGCAGGAGTCGAGCCACCGGTCCCCTACATGTTTGAAAGAAGTTTCTAACAGTAAATATGACATGATAGTGTTGAATGAACGAGAACTAGTTTGTCATTAGTTAGGCAAATTTACTAACCGGAGTATCACCGCCTAGTGCCAGCCATTCCTCGAACGTGGGAAGGTGTGGGGCGTCTCCCGCAGGTGGTGGTGGGGGTCCAACTTGTGGTGGCTCCGTGCGGTTAGTCCAAGACGCGAAGATAGCCTGGATGTTAGTTAAACAAGTCCACTTAGAAACAAGCCGTGATCAACAAAGTCAGAAGGAATGAAAGTGCAAATTTGAGCTTGGTTTAAGAGGGCAAAACTAACCGCCATCGCTTGACGGCTGTAATCATCGTTTGCCTTCACTCGTTGCAAGTACTCCCTCACCTCAATATGCCTATGCTCGAGAAAGGCCTGATATGCCTACAAAATTGAGGTTGTTTCTAAGTGGGCAGTGATGAAAATAAACTAAGAAAGATAGAGACAAAGAAGATAAGGGGAAGTACTTACAGCACGTTGGCGGACTAAGGGAGGCTGCGAACGCCCCGTACTCTCTAACGGGCTCGGGTTGGTAGCTCGAAGCCGTGTGTACGAGATCGACGGAGTGATCAAGCCATCGAAACACGGATACCGGCCATGGGACTTACCCTGGATGGCCACCACCGCCGTGTCGTCGATCTGAGACTGGGCGACCTCAGGAACGGGAACATCCGGATGCAACTTCTGATAGTTCTGAGTGTAAGACTCCAGGTGTTGCTCGGTGTTGCCGTAGTACTGGCTCTCGCCCTCCTTGCGATCACTCCGCTCGCGGGCCAGCTTCCACGACTCCATGTCTGAGAGCGGCCTCTGCAACTTGTCCTCCTGCAACGTCAAACAGAAGTTAGCCATACATAAGAACATGACGGTAAAGAAGAACCAAAGTGCTGTTAGCCCATACTCCTAGAAATGCTTCGAAGCAACCTTGGCTACAGCCGTACTCAGCCTTCACTTCCACCAGTTGCGAGATGGCATCCAGCACAGACAGCTTGGCACCCTCATAGAGAGGTTTCTTTGACGCGGCCAAGATTTCTAGGAAGGCCTTTGCGGTTTCCTCCGGCTCCTCCGGTTCATTCGCTGAATGTGACGGAGGTGTCGGCTGTGCGGCAAAGACATCATCTAGCATGTCTCTAACCCCATCGTCCTCATAACCAGCGACGCGTTGTCGTATCACATCCTCTCTACCACGGTCCCGCTGGGCAAAGTTTATCGGCATATTAAAGTTGGGCATAAATCCATGCGTGCGAAGGTGCTTAGTTATCGCACTCTTATCTCTGCGGATACGTCTCTTACATCTGGCACACGGGCATTCTGGCACCATCCTCATTGGACTACAGAATATCTCTTTCAAAAAGACATCAGTTTTCTCGACCCACTCTGTTGTTACTTGATTCCGACGGAAAAACCCACTATACATCCACTGATTATCTGCCATCTCTGCTTTATTGGAACCCACACAACAAAATTAATGATTCATTTAAATTACCCACATCAATATTTTATTTTTTACAAGGTTGACGAGTAATCCACCTACATCTCTAATAGGTAAAGATGGGTCCTAATCCCACCCGAGAATGTGTAGATTGAGTACGGTCCATGCTCTACCCCATTCCGAGACAAAATTTCGGCAGCACCTCCCCGCTGTTCTCCAAATACACGTCTCGGCAAAATGCCGAGAGAATGTGCATCCGGAGAACAACAGGGAGGCGCCACCGAAATCCTGTCTCGGAACGGGGTAGAGCATGAACAACGTACCCAATCTACACATCCTCGGGCTGTCCGTGGAAAGCGCTGGACAATCCGAAAGAGCTGCGGTGATAAATATGCAATTGAATGCATATTTATCGATGCAACCCTTTCGGACGGGAGACCTAGGTTACGCGACTTGATGTGAAAATTCAATCTAGTTAAAAGAGGCTAGGAGTTGAAGGTGGATTCGTAGCTCACCCTCCGCTGTAGAGGAAGTAGTCTAGCAGCGGCAGGATCACGGACCAAACCCAGACGACGAAGGCTCCAGTGAGATGAAATACCACAAAGCCTGTAAATTTTACCGAGTCAAAAATTTGAGGGCATCACATCACATAAAGCATTGACACTTCAAACTATGAAAAAATCATATTGCTGATGACATCTAGTCAAGGTTTTAGATCATCATGATACTTCAAATCCTAATTTTCATCAAGTGTCAAATTTTGTTCTTCAATTTTTTTAGCAAGATCATCATGATAAAATAACTACTCATCAGATACAAATTTTGTCAACATCACAAAATGAAACTATAGCTATTTGACAACATCTCAAATATACCAATTTTGTTCTTCAAAAAAAATTTAGCGCGTCTCGCATAGCTATTTGACAACATCACCAACTTGACCAAAGCTATAACTAACCAATATAAATCAATCCATCCATTCTTCCATACAACATGCATCTATCACATATATAACAAGCTGTAAAAATTGCAAAAAATGATGAAAAAAAAAGCTCACCGGGGCGGCCGGGGACGGTGAGGCAGGGGCGGCTGGTGCAGCGGGCGAGCAGGGGGCCTCGGTGGAGGGCAGGGTCAGCCGGGGACGGTGAGGCAGGGGCGGCCGGTGCAGCGGGCGAGCAGGGGGCCCCGGTGGAGGGCAGGGCCGGCCAGGGACGGGAGCGCTGGGCGCACGGGCCAGCAGGAGCCGCGGCCGGCGCGCGGTCGGTGGGAGGCCGGGGCAGCGGCGGCGTCGGGAGAACTGCGGGGCGACGGCGGCGACTCCGGGAGCGGCTAAGTGGGTGTGGAGGCGGGGGAGGGCGGCGGCAGGGTGGGGTGTGCGGCGAGGGGGCGGGGTGGAGTGGGCGGGGTGGAGTGCGGGAGCGGCGAGGGGGCAGCCGGGGTGCGGCGCCGAGGGGGCAGCCGAGGTGCGGCGGCGACGGGGCAGCAGGGGTGCGGTGGCGCGGCGCAGCTCGGGTGGGGGAGGAAAGAATGAGTGGAGGGGGTGCGTCCAGCGGGTGGATAAGGCAAACTATGCCGACGGCTAAGCCGTCGGCATAGGTGAGGAGGCCACGTGGCACCTATGCCGACGGCTTAGCCGTAGGCATATATTTTTTTATTTTCCTTTTTTATTTATATAAATTTTTTAATGTTTTATGATAGTTATATATTTATTCTTTTTTATTTCATATAGATTTTTAAATTTTTTTTATAGTTATAATTTTCCTTTTTATGTATTATTATTTCATATAGATTTTTTATTTTTTGAAACCGCTCGGCCGGCCCTCTCCTCTCATATAAATTTTATTTTTTATTTTTTATTTTTTATTTTATTTTTTAAAACCGATCGACGCTCCGGTGGCATTGCTACCCCCCCAGGGCCCCCGTCCCGCCTAACCCTGTAGCGTTTGACCACGGGATCTAGCCCTTTGACTTTGCACGGACGGGCTTTGACCAGTGGACCTCTCCACCCGGTTGTGTCGGGTCGGCCCAGAGGGACACCGGGAAGCAACATCCAGGCCAAATCCATAGCTACATCCACTCCGTGTAGACCCGACGCGTCCGTTTCCCCCCTCCAGGTGCCGGCGGCGGCGCCGTCCGTGAGGGGGGGCACACCCCGGAGACGCGTGCTGGGCGTTTGCAACCGCCTCAACACTTCCAGACTTGTGAGAGGCCGCCTACGCAAGATTTTATGGTATGGTACCCCCTGGAGGCGCGTCCGGCCACAGTCGTAGACGTGCGAAGAGCAATCCGCGTAGAGGGAAGTGTTCAGATACTTCTCCATCACAAAAAATTATGAAAAATTACCATCAGTCCTATAGCACATGTGCCCACGTTGTGTAAAAAACTCATGATTTTATCGCGCTCCAAGTATTTAATAATATTCACGCTGCATTGTTACCGCAGAACGTCTACTACCGTTTCATTGCCGTCCGTGAGGGGGGCCACAACCGGAGACGCGTGCCGCCTCTTCGGACATGCCACAACACCACCCCGCATGTATGAGGGCCCGGTACGACGCTCCGGTGGCATTGCTACCCCCCCAGGGCCCCCGTCCCGCCTAACCCTGTAGCGTTTGACCACGGGATCTAGCCCTTTGACTTTGCACGGACGGGCTTTGACCAGTGGACCTCTCCACCCGGTTGTGTCGGGTCGGCCCAGAGGGACACTGGGGAGAAACATCCGGGCCAAACCCACAGCTACATCCACTCCGTGTAGACCCGACGCGTCCGTTTCCCCCCTCCAGGTGCCGGCGGCGGCGCCGTCCGTGAGGGGGTGCACGCACCGGAGACGCGTGCTGGGCGTTTGCAACCGCCTCAACACTTCCAGACTTGTGAGAGGCCGCCTACGCAAGATTTTACGGTATGCTACCCCCCGAAGGCCGCCGGCCACAGTCGTAGACGTGCGAAGAGCAATCCGCGTAGAGGGAAGTGTTCAGATACTTCTCCGTCACAAAAAATTATGAAAAATTACCATCAGTCCTATAGCACATGTGCCCACGTTGTGTAAAAAGCTCATGATTTTATCGCGCTCTAAGTATTTAATAATATTCACGCTGCATCGTTACCGCAGAACGTCTACCACCGTTTCATTGCCGTTCGTGAGGGGGGCCACGCACCGGAGACGCGTGCCGCCTCTTCGGACATGCCACAACACCACCCCGCATGTATGAGGGCCCGGTACGACGCTCCGGTGGCATTGCTACCCCCCAGGGCCCCCGTCCCGCCTAACCCTGTAGCGTTTGACCACGGGATCTTGCCCTTTGACTTTGCACGGACGGGCTTTGACCAGTGGACCTCTCCACCCGGTTGTGTTAGGTCGGCCCATAGGAACACTTTGGAGCAACATCCGGGCCAAACCCACAGCTACATCCACTCCGTGTAGACCCGACGCGTCCGTTTCCCCCCTCCAGGTGCCGGCGGCGGCGCCGTCCGTGAGGGGGGGGGGGGGGCGACACGCACCGGAGATGTGTGCTGGGCGTTTGCAACCGCCTCAACACTTCCAGACTTGTGAGAGGCCGCCTACGCAAGATTTTACGGTATGCTAACCCCCGGAGGCCGCCGGCCACAGTCGTAGACGTGCGAAGAGCAATCCGCATAGAGGGAAGTGTTCAGATACTTCTCCATCACAAAAAATTATGAAAAATTACCATTAGTCCTATAGCACATGTGCCCACGTTGTGTAAAAAACTCATGATTTTATCGCGCTCCAAGTATTTAATAATATTCACGCTGCATCGTTACCGCAGAACGTCTACCACCGTTTCATTGCCGTCCGTGAGGGGGGCCACAACCCGGAGACGCGTGCCGCCTCTTCGGACATGCCACAACACCACCCCGCATGTATGAGGGCCCGGTACGACGCTCCGGTGGCATTGCTACCCCCCCAGGGCCCCCGTCCCGCCTAACCCTGTAGCGTTTGACCACGGGATCTAGCCCTTTGACTTTGCACGGACGGGCTTTGACCAGTGGACCTCTCCACCCGGTTGTGTTAGGTTGGCCCATAGGAACACTTTGGAGCAACATCCGGGCCAGGCCCACAGCTACATCCACTCCGTGTAGACTCGACGCGTCCGTTTCCCCCCTCCGGGTGCCGGCGGCGGCGCCGTTCGTGAGGGGGGCCACGCACCGGAG
Source organism: Triticum aestivum (assembly GCF_018294505.1). Taxonomy (NCBI): domain Eukaryota; kingdom Viridiplantae; phylum Streptophyta; class Magnoliopsida; order Poales; family Poaceae; genus Triticum; species Triticum aestivum. Next base: position 27,052,215 of record NC_057795.1, on the reverse strand, counting down.
ACGCGTGCCGCCTCTTCAGACATGCCACAACACCACCCCGCATGTATGAGGGCCCGGTACGACGCTCCGGTGGCATTGCTACCCCCCAGGGCCCCCGTCCCGCCTAACCCTGTAGCGTTTGACCACGGGATCTAGCCCTTTGACTTTGTACGGACGGGCTTTGACCAGTGGACCTATCCACCCGGTTGTGTCGGGTCGGCCCAGAGGGACACCGGGAAGCAACATCCGGGCCAAACCCACAGCTACATCCACTCCGTGTAGACCCGACGCGTCCGTGGGGGGGGGCACGCACCGGAGACGTGTGCCGCCTCTTCGGACATGCCACAACACCACCCCGCATGTATGAGGGCCCGGTACGACGCTCCGGTGGCATTGCTACCCCCCAGGGCCCCCGTCCCGCCTAACCCTGGAGCGGTTGACCACGAGATCTAGCCTTTTGACTTCCCACGGACGGGCTTTGACCAGTGGACCTCTCCACCCGGTTGTGTTAGGTCGGCCCAGAGGGACACCCGGGAGCAACATCCGGGCCAAAACCACAGCTACATCCACCCCGTGTAGACCCAACGCGTCCGTTTCCCCCCTCCAGGTGCCGGCGGCGGCGCCGTCCATGAGGGGGGGCACACCGCGGATGTGAGGGGGGTCACTCTCTGGAGACGGGTGTCGGGCGTTTGCAACTGCCACAAAACTTCTGTCGGCATAGCTATTTTTGATTTTAATAAAATATAAGGATCTATATTTAAAAGAACATGACCGCACATTATTAACGTGCTCGAAAAAATACAAACTATATATATATATAATATATATATATATATATATATATATATATTCATAATATATGAAAAAAAACAAACTACATATATATTCATATGTATGTTTATATTTAACATGCTACATGTTAGTTGATATAATAATACACAAAAAAGCATTAAAAAATATGTACGAAAAAAATATAGCTATGCCGACGGCCTAGCCGTCGGCATAGATCCGACCAGCGTGCCGCGGATCGCTGACGTGGCAGGTATGCCGACGGCAGCCGTCAGCATAGGCTCTGCATGGTGCGGCCTGGATCGATGATGTGGCGTGCGTACCTATGCCGACGGCCCCCCGTTTCGGCCGTCGGCATAGGTCTGACGCCGTTAGCCAGGGGGTGGCCGGGCCCCACGGGTATGCCGACGGCCGTTGTAAGCCGACGGCAGCTGTCGGCGTATATGTAGCTAGGCCGACGGCCTTTCAATGCCGACGGGTGCCGTCGGCTTATGTCTGCGTAACCCGACGACCTTTTTACGCCGACGGCCAGAACCAGGCTGTCGGCATATCTCCGAAGAAGCCGACGGTGGCCGTCGGCATTGTTTGGGCCGTCGGGGTATGGCCCTGTTCCGGTAGTGGAGCGTCTTCGGGCCACCGGAGCATCACCGGTACTTCGATGGAGCATCGTCGGGGCCGTCGGAGCATCGTCATTGCTGCAATGGAGCATCTCCGGTCTGCCGGAGAGTCGCCGGTGCTGCAACGAAGCATCACCGCTATTGTGTTGGGGCATTGCCGGGCCACGGGAGCACCGTTGATGCTGCAACGAAACTCATTGGTGTTTTGTTGGAGTATTGTCGCCGCTGGAGCATCGCCGGGTCGTCGTGTTGTGAGGCTTTCTTCCAGCTGTGCTACGAGGCACTGCCCGAGCTACAGGCTGGTGCCACGACGAAGAACAACACGCTGCTTGAAGCGCTTGCAAACTGACTGCACAGATGATGAGCCTGCTGCAAAGCGCCAGTTGCGCGGGCTCGGACTGCACTGCAGCGTGTGCTGGAGTAGTTGAAGACGATCGGACGGCTCTTGTCTATCTCATGGAACTGTGTACGAGGCAGTTTAACTTCGGTTTGCATCAGCCGGATTACGCCAAGCAGTGGCCTTGAAATAAACATAGACAACGCGTCTGACGGGTTCAATAATCTAACCTCCTGCCATTGACATAGTGCTCAGTTGCAGGGCTAACACGTACCAATCGGAGCATTCTTCTTGTTTATTTGGTCTACTTTTTTGGTGTAAAGGTTACTAATTAAACTGATAATTCTTTCTCCTACTTCATGCAATAGTACCGTGGCTTCGTAGGCATAGGATTATTTCTATGAGAGAGTACGATATAATCATCCATTATAAACAGTTAGTCCAAAGCAACACAAACAAATATACTCTCTCCATTTCTAAATACAAGTCATTTTCTTTGTAGCTAAGTCAAACAAAACATCCTCCTCCACCTCCTCCTCCTCCTCCAAGAAAGAAAGTTAGGGTTTGTGCCTCTCGCCGGCGCCGGCGCAGGTCTGCCTCGTCTCCGGTGGCCCTAGGGCCATGGAGGCGCGGTGGATCCTGGCAAGGGCCGGCGGGAGGGCTCCGTTTTTAGTGGTTTTTTTCAATCTTGTTAGGGTTTGTGTCCTACTCAGAAAGGCGAGACGGCGGCGGCTCCCTGAAGATGGAATAAAGGTCTCCCCGCTTAGCCCCCGTTCCGGCGGTGCGTCTAGCATCGTTGGTGGGCATGTGGAGGTGTGTCTCCGGTAGATCTATCTTTGGTGGATTTGCTCGGATCTCGTCGTTGTTCGTCTACGTTCGTGTGTCTTCGGTTTGGATCCTTCCGATCTACGTTATTTTTCATCGGCGGCGGTTGCTGTTCTGGGGTGCTGGTCCTATGGGGCCTTAGCACGACGACTTCCCGACTGTCTACTACAACAAGTTGTGCCCGGCTCCGGCGATGGAGGGGCGATGACGGCGGCGCGCCTTCGGCTCGCTTCGGTGCTTGTAGTCGTCGCTAGGTGGTCTACGAATCTGGATGTAATTTTTATTTTTGGTATTCATTGTACTGCCATGATTGAAGATGAATAGATTGGAAGTTTTTCCAAAAAAAAAAATACAAGTCCTTTTAGAGATTTCAATACGGACATATGGATATAGACATACACTCAACCATTTTACTTCGTATGTAGTCCATATTGGATTCTCTAAAGGACTTATATTTCCGAATGGAGGGAGTATTTATTTATTATCAGATAGCTAATCGAAAGCAGAACAAACAAGTACTCAGATAAATATTAACGTGTGCACTGACCCGCTGTTCAACAGACAAGGCTCGGTAGAAACAGAATTTGCCCCTGTCGTCTCTACAATCTAAACCATCGTCTTCACCAGCACTTGTAGACACTCAACGGTTCACTCGTGTCGACATAGACGAACGTCTTGAAGGTATCCTCGCAGGTCCTGATACGGGCAACCTGCTTCCCAGGGTTCCTCTCACTGATCCTAACCGTGCCACACTGTGACTTTGTGTCCTCAAGCGGCTTATGTTTGTACAAGGCACACTCTCCACGGAGGCACTCCCTCGTCAGGATGTGCTCACCGTCATAGGAAAAGTGCGGCAGCGTGAGATGTTGACGCTCGTGCCATTGTGGTTGGTGCCGCGGCGCGTGCACTTGCACGCTATACCAGTGGGTCCACTTGACTCGTGGTCGTCTTTCCGTGGACAAGCCACCATCAAGAACCCACACCTCTATCTTGTTGATCGTCTGTGAGACGTGGCTGAAGGTGATACCGAGCCTGCCGAACACATCCGTAAGGCGCCATGTGTCCGGTGGGGTGGATGACGGCAATGTGATGGCGGACACGGCCCGCAAGCCGTCAAGATTAAACGACATGACCTTGTTCCCCCTTCTCCATTGCCGGCCCAGTATAAGGTGTTGTTGATAGTGACAATGCCGGCATCAAGGTTGTATCTCATGCCATGGGCGGCGCCAGGGAAGACGACGTCACGCCATGCCGCCTCGCTGAGCGCGAAAACCAAGACCCTGTCAAAGCAGCACGGGATGTGGACCACCATGTACTGCCCCGTCGCCTGGTTGTATGCGAAGCTGAACGTGCGGTCCCAGACCCGGATGCCGCCGGCGTGCGGCGGTGGCAAAGGCGGGACGGCCAGCCTCTCGCTGGTGACCGGGTTGAACAGGCTAATGGTGTTGCCCCACCTTGCGTCGGTGCGCAGGCAGACGATGCCGTTGTGGGTACCCACCACTGTGGTGTGTGTACTATCAGTTCCGTTGGACAGGCGCCACTCTATGCCGCGGCGCCCCGTGGATACGTCGATGACTCTGGCAGACTCGACAGTGACGACGAGGGCCTTGGCACGGCTGCGGAGGCTCGTGGCGGTGCGTGTGTCGATGAGGTGGCGCCAGTGACGGCAGACGAGGCGGACCCGGCGGCGGTCGTTGGGATGGAGGCGGTGGAAGATTTCAACGAGGGCGTCGGTGGTGAGGATATCTGTGCCGTCCTCCATGGAGGCGGCCAAGCACGTATTCTGCCCTAAATTTTCCCTTGTGTATCTATTTGCAGAGAAACCGGAAAACAAATCCCAAGATTAACGTAGGTGTCGTTCCAGACGTATGTCCTCCAATTTCTATTTAGTTTGCCAGGAAGTGATATTTGGTGCGGAATCTGCGTGAGGATTGAGATTAGAGACCACCAACCAAAACACCTGCTATTCTATTTTCTCTTTCTGTTATTACTGGTGTTTTTTTTTGGGTTGAATTTTGCATCTTTTTTTTGAGGGCTTGCACTTTGCATCTATGCCGATGCAGACACCTAGCCAAGAAAATTATATCATGTACTATATTTTTTAGAGAATTAATCTATGATTGGAAGGTTATCAGGATAGTTTTTTTTATTTGCGAGAAAACTTTCAATCTATTCACTCCCAATCATTTTTCGGAAATGATCCAGATCTATTATTAAAGTTCAGCGTAAGTACAAAGCATCTAAAAAACAATAATAATTACATTGAGATTCCAAGTCCCCCAAACAAACACTACAGCCGCCCGAACGAGCCGCCAACGCGCAGCTATCGCTGCACCCCCCCCCCTCCCTACCGGAGCAGGCTTGACCTTGTCCCAGATCTTGTGGATGTCAATGTCTTTGTTGCCCAATGGCGAGGTTTCCTCGTGATCTGCCATGGTTATTCTTCCCTTGCGACAGGAGCACCGCCTATATGGGGGCATGGTGGCTTGGGTCGACCGGAGCGGCTTGCCAGTGATGGCAACATGTAGCGTGGGATGGCAGGTGGCCGACTCACTACCCTGGTAGTTCGATTTGGGGCTCTTGGCATGGCATGGTTTAGTGGCAGGGGGTGCTCTAAAGGTGAAAGGCAGTGCCTTTCCATGGTTGGTTCCCATGTCAGCCCGGTGCTGATGGTGATGCAAGGATGCCAGTCCTTTTTCGGTTAGTAACCGACCGCATGTTGATCGTATAGTATCGTGTATTCTATATATCTAAGATATTCATCCCCACTATTTTATTTATCGTGACATGGAACCTGTCCACATCATCAAGTAGGTCTATCAAGTAAAAATGCTTTCCCACTAACTTCTTCATGTGCATGCTCTCTCTAACTTTTCATGCGCATGCATCCTACCACAAATGACCATCATCCTATGTTTTTTCACTATTTGTACATGTCTTGATGTCATCCAATCCAATCAAGATGTCTATCACGAGTAACTCTCACATCATTTGGTTACACTTCACGTGCTATTATGGGATCGTCTGACTCCGAATGCCTAAACGACCATCTTTTCTATTCCCATTCTCTTCTGCTTACTTACTGTCCATGTCTCTTTTGCTCCCCCATGTCATGTAATAATGCCTCACTTCTTCATCTCTGATGTTCATGTCATGCGACCGCCTACACTAGTTGTAGATTTAGTTGTTGCATGCGGTAGGCTCTATTTGGCATTTTCCTGTGTTGCTCGCACGCCGTGCCTAGGTGTTTATGATGCACATGGCCATCAGCAGCTGCCCGAGTGAACGATCGGCTGGCCGACTGGCCTCAACTTTTCTTCATCTTGTCCTCAAAAATATAATGGTCTGTACGCCTTTTCCCTTCGCCTTTGTATATTGTTGTAAATATTAAACCAAGTCATTTGCACATGTTTGGTTGCAGAATTTGGTCACATTTTCCCAAGTTTTACGTATCCTATATTATAGAAAAAAAAGGACCAAAAGCAATTTAAAGGAATGCTTTCTGAAGTCTTCTTTCCTATCCGTTAAATGTGAAGATAAGATCTTTTGGGGTTATTGGTTATACTAATATTCAATTTGAGTTGCATACTAGATGGATATACTATGTAACTAATTCATGACTAGATACTACAGTTTGACTAGCGACATGTATAACTTGTGTGCTGATAATAGCACATGCTATAAAGTTTGAGATTTTGTTCTTTGTGCTCTTTGTTTGCGCACACTCTCACGTATTATTTCATGAGGAACTGCTTCATGATTAATTTTTAAAATTTTGGTTGTATTTAGTTTACATTTTTATCCTTTCTGCAAAAATGCGTGGGGATTTGTGTAGTTGCTTTTTGTTAGCAAGCATAAAGGTCGAAGGACTAATCCGATCTGACCGTACCTACAGGTGGATATATTCGTGATGGACCTCGGGTTGTCAACAAAAATGTCTATTTTATTTACAGTAAAAAATATGAATTGCCGACGAGTCCTACACACCCCTTTCCCGAATCAAGCTGCTCCTCCACAGTGAAAATGCAAAGTGTGTTCTGACACAACACATAGAAGAAGGGATAGGAATTATTTGAAAAAATAAAGCATAGCCACCCCTTGATCAATCTCTTCTCCCCTCCTCCTCAGGCCATCCCTCCGACACCACGGGACGAAGATGAGGGGATTCCCGTCTCTCTTCATTTATGTAGTGGATTCAACGATGATGGTGGTGTCATCTTGAATAAAATACCTCCAACTCCAATTTCATCTTGTTGGCGGCTATTCCAGCATGTGGAGGAGCTTGCGAGTTATCATAACTGTTGTTCTTCACAGATGACGGGTTGGTTACTTGTTTTTTCTATCAGCCGAACTGCATGTTCATCTTTAGCTGCAACATCGTCTTGGTCTAGTGACATTCAACGAATGGAGGGCTTCTATTCGGCATTCAACGAGATCATCGCCTTCCTAATCGCTGTAATCCCCGTCGGTTATTTGTTGGGCATAATTGGGAATCTCCATCATATGTGGACGAACGGAGGGCAACTGTTTGGCATTCAACGAGTGTGTTTCACCCACATTTCTTTACAGGTACTTCAGCGGCTGGATTTATCGATGTTGCCCATTATCAATGTGAGCTATGGTGACGCATAATGGAGACAAGGTGAAGTAACCTCTCAAAGGCTTTGAATAGGTGCATGAATCACATACCTAATATGTGAGAAGCTTCCCACCATATGAACATACGCATACATACATACATACCCTTGAGTATCTTGAGCTTAAGCCGGTATATCGAAGAATGACAAACTCATCACATGTGTATCGTAGTTGACGAGAATATCTTCTCCCACTCAATGAACATCTCTGTAAAGTCTTAAACAAAAAAAATATTCGAGAACTTGTGTCAAGTCTAGAACTTGAACCCCAAGTGTGCCAGTTCCAATTCCATCACAAATAACCTAACGATCTAAGCTACCCACAGTTTGCCTTGACAATATATAATTTCACAAAAATATTGTAGCACTAGATGCAAATACGTTGTAGTGGTGCATCTGGAGTGCTGGTGATGAGATCAGTCATTGAGGAACATGTGTGATGGCATTGAGGCAATGCAACACTTTTATTATTGTGTTATGAATTTAGCAAGATCAATCCGTGAATTTCTGACTGTTATCGAGATGTTAGTTGAGGGAATTTTGTAACTTTACTCTCACCACTTGTACATCTCGATTATGCTAAAAACATGTGAACTTAACTAATGTGGCCTACAATACATGGACAACTTACATGATGTTTCAGTGTCGATTTCCTTTCATCCAGAATAAAACATCACTTGCTAAATCTAATGATCGCTTACAAATAGATGGTACAATACAATAGTACATAATTGCTAGCATAGGCCAATCGAGCAAAAGAATGGGCAATTACAATCAGTTAGCCTCATGGTTCTCATCGATTGAAGTTACAACTAGCTGCTACTAGCCCAACATCGAGCTTGGACAACTACATCTTGTTTTTTTTCCAGTGGGAAACCACTAACATGCTGTAGTGAATCAATTTGTTGCGACTAACATGTATGGATTAATTGTGAAGGAATGATGATCTAAACTAGGTACCTAAGTGGCCCGCTCTACCACAAATAACCTAATGATCTGAGCTATGCTTAGTTTCTCGAAATAGGCTTTCGCCCCGCTTTATAGATAAAGCAAAAATCCATACATCCAACATCCAGATAAGCCATAAAGGCATTGGCTGGGGCAACAACAAAATAATGCCCAAGGAGAAATAGAAGAGAAAACAAAAACAAAGCTACCTAGTTGTGGCTGACGGGCGAAACTAGGATGAAGAAATCTGACGGGTCGAGTCCACGAGCGCATCTAGCATGGTGTCTAGCCGCGCGCGGTCGTGCTGCCTAGTAACTGGGTGCCATTGCTGCAGAAAAGCAAGGAATTTGAACAGAGAGTCGGATGCCTACCTCGGGAACACCTTCTCAATAACCATTTTATTTGTTGTCATCCAAAGAGTCTATGACATGGCCGCAAAGATCAGCCAGAATGTGCGGCGGTGTCGTCCTGGCATGGTAGCCCGGGCCTAGAGAAAGTCCACGAGATCCAGGGCCTCCTAGTCGGGCCATAGTGCCTCACAGACGAACTACCAAAGTACTCGAGCCGTCGTGCACGAGAATATAATATGGGCCACAGTCTCAGGGACCCTGCATAAAGGGCAAAGTACATCACCCGGGCCCTATCGCTTGAGCACCTCGGTCCCCGAAGGGAGGTAATATCTAAGCAGCTGCCAGACGAAGATCTTTATCTTCAAGTGCATGAGAGCCTTCCACAAGTTACATAGCCAAGGGATAACCGGGAGGCAACCTAGAGCATTGTATGCGGATTTGACGGAAAACTCAGCCGAAGGTCCGGATAGTCCGAGCCTCCACGATACAGTGTCCGGATAGTCCGGCAACGCTGGCGGCAGGGCTGCCATCAGTCTAGTCCATCCGGCATGCTCTGCCTGCCCAAACATCCAGCGGAACCCGATATCCCACTGTCCCGAACGTGACGCCTTGGAAACTAGAATAGACGGGTCCGAGCATAAAGAGAAAAAGGTAGGGAAGTCCACCCTGAGGGTCTCGGTACCCATCCATGGGTCTAACCAGAATTGGGTCCCGTCCCCGTTACCTATTGTGAAGGAAATCCCAAGGCAGATGTCCTCCTTTATCTTTTGTATGGATTGCCAAAACTGGGAACCTCTCGGCCGTGAGCACGCCAGGAGGGATACACCTCTCAGATATTTTGCTGAATCAGCCATAACCACAGTCCTCACTCGCCGCGCATGATCCACCATACCCATTGTAGCATAAGTGCAACATTCATGCAATGGCACGCCATAATTCCCATCCCAACTTGTTCCTTGGGCCTGCAGATATCTGCCCATGACGATGTGATAATTTTGGCGGTCGTCTGGGGCCTGCCAGAAGAACCTCACGAGTCCTTATCGAAGGAGCCATGAACACCTTCCTGTAGGATATACACCCCCATCAAGAACATGGGGAGACTCACCAGGCTAGCAGAAATAAGGATCGATTTAGTCCCCTTGGACATAAACCATCTGCATCAGGGCTCAGCCCGCGTCGCCACCCGTTCTACCAACAAATCGAAGGCACACATTAGAATCTTTGAGTCGGCCATCGGCGTTCCCAAATGGGTAAGGGAATGGGAAATGATGCCAGTCTGCAAATCAAGTTAGCCGCAATCCGTTGTTGCCCGTCAGTCGGGAATCCTATAATTATGACCTCGCTCTTATCAAAGTTGATCTTAAGTCCCGACATGGCCTCAACGTAGAGAAGCATGCATTTAAGATTCACTATGTCAAGGGACGATCCTTCCACCATAATCATGGTGTTGTCCGCATATTGGAGGTGTAGTTTTCCCTGACAATATGTAATTTCACAAAAATATTGTAGCACGAGACTGAAATATGTTGTAGTGCTGGATTCAGAGTGTTGGTGATGAGAGCATGGAGGAAGATGTGTCGGCAATGAAGCAGCGCAACACTTTTATTATTGTGTTATATGAAACCATGAACTGCTGATTGTTATCAAGATGTTAGTCCAGGGGATTTTGTGACTTCACTCTCATCACTTGTACATTTCGATTATGCTAAAAAAATGTGTTAACCTTACTAATTTGGTCTACAATACATGAATAACTTTTCAGTGTCAACTTCCTTTCACCCAGAATAAAACATCACTTGCTAAAAACAATGATCGCTTATAGACAGATGGTACAGTACATAATTGGATGGAGCAAAAGAATGGGCAATTACTACTAGTTAGCCTCATGGCCCTTATCGATTGAAGTTACAAATAGATGCTACTAGCCAAACATCTTCATTTTCTCCAAAAAAAGAAAGAAAGAAAAATCCAACATGTTCATGGCCATGGATGTAGGTGACGGCAGCAACAGTATTATCATGTGGTCGCTGCACCTCGTGATCATCTCAGTCAAGAAGCCATAGATGACCACTACATCAGTCTTTTTCCCCGGGGGAAACCACTACTCAGTTTAACATGCTGTAGCGAATCAATTTTTGCGACTAACATGTATGGTTTACTCGCAAAGGAGCAATGGTCCATGTAGACTTTTATTAGAGGAGTGCGTACTTAAGTGGCAAAAGTAAAAGGCTAAAGCAAAGCATCCATCACAATTATTGTAGAGAGATTGACATGATCAAAGGATTATAAAGTACTAGTAACAACGAAGCTGCATACGGTCTGCGTATACAAGAGAACTCTTTCAAAACCGAATAGCCAGTATCTGATATAATTTACCACTCTTGGTACATCATAAAAATTCCAAATTATTAATGATTAAACTAGGTATATGTAGCGCTAATTAATCAGCTAATGATGAGGCCGGCGTCGATCACAATCAGCCCGACTTTAACTCCTGCTCCTCCTTCATGTCGCTGGCGGCTGCCTCGTCGTTGATTATGCACTTCATCAGCGCCGCCCGCGCGCTGACGCAAGCCTCGTTGTCGTCTGGTGGTGGTTCTTGCCCTGCACACGCGGCAGCCCACACGCCGATCTTATCTCGGCATTCACCTACCTTCAAACACTTGATAGCGGTGTGGATGATGGAATCGGCTTGCGGTGACTGGTGAGAATCCGCTGATGAGGACGACGGGGATTCGCTCTCCATGACGACGATGATTGGTGGTGGAACTTACGAGAAGAAGTAGCTAGCTAGGGCGTAAAACTGTCGATGGTTTCCCTTGTATTTATGGATGGATGGACGTACGTACGTGCTGATATCTAGATGAGTTCGGCTCGGACTACTATTATTCTTGTACCTGGGAGTCCAGCTCAGCTCATGCGTGTTCTTCATAGGAAAGTAATAAGAGATCGATCGGAACATCGCGGGAGTGTAAAAAAGTAGGAGACAAATCAGGCCTGCGCAAAAACACCCTGGCCCGCTGCCGTCGGCCAAATCGACCGGCGCCGGAACCCGGCGTGCGTGCATCTCGCGCCGCAGGCTGTTGCCCAAAATCAAGCTACCGCTCAACAATTTTTTCTGGACGCGCAGGTAGGAGCGTATTGATCTGAGTATTTCGATCGCGGCGGAGTGATGTATGTACTCCAATCTGAATCAAAAACCAACTAATAGTAATACAAGTGTGAATATTATGTATGCCCGACCACGGCAAAAGATTATGTATGTAATTTCGGCTCAATGCCCAACCACGGCAAAAGATAAAGAAGAGATGAGTGTCATCCCCTATGCCTCAGCAATAAGATCTATTATGTATGCCATGTTATGTACCAGACCTGATGTAAACCTTGCCGTAAGTTTGGTAGGAAGGTATCAAAGTAATCCCGGCAAGGACCACTGGACAGCGGTCAAGAATATCCTAAAGTACCTGAAAAGGACAAAGGACATGTTTCTCGTTTGTGGAGGTGACAAAGAGCTCGTCGTAAAGGGTTACGTCGATGCTAGCTTCGACACAGATCTGGATGACTCTAAGTCACAAATCGGATACGTATATATGTTGAATCGTGGAGCAGTAAGCTGGTGCAGTTGTAAGTAGAGCGTCGTGGCGGGATCTACATGTGAAGCGGAGTACATGGCAGGCGCGGAGGCAGCACATGAAGCAATATAGATGAAGGAGTTCATCACCGACCTAGGAGTCATACCCAATGCGTCGGGGCCGATCACTCTCTTCTGTGACAACACTGGAGCTATTGACCTTGCCAACGAGCCCAGGTTTCACAAGAAGACCAGGCACATCAAGCGTCGTTTCAACTCCATCCGTGAAAATGTTCAAGATGGAGACATAGATATTTGCAAAGTACATACAGATCTGAATGTCGCAGATCCGTTGACTAAACCTCTTTCACGATCAAAACATGATCAACACCAGAACTCTATGGGTGTTCGATTCATCACAATGTAACTAGATTATTGACTCTAGTGCAAGTGGGAGACTGTTGGAAATATGCCCTAGAGGCAATAATAAAAGGATTATTATTATATTTCTTTGTTCATGATAGTTGTCTTTTATGTTGGAAATATGCCCTAGAGACAATAATAAAAAGATTATTATTATATTTCTTTGTTCATGATAGTTGTCTTTTATTCATGCTATAATTGTATTTTCCGGAAATCGTAATACACGTGCGAATATTTAGACCACAACATGTCCCTAGTAAGCCTCTGGTTGACTAGCTCGTTGATCAACAGATAGTCATGGTTTCATGACTATGGACATTTGGATGTCGTTGATTACGGGATCACATCATTAGGAGAATGATGTGATGGACGAGACCCAATCCTAAGCATAGCATAAGATCGTGTAGTTCGTTTTGCTAGAGCTTTTCCAATGTCAAGTATCTCTTCCTTAGACCATGAGATCGTGTAACTCCCAGATACCGTAGGAGTGCTTTGGGTGTACCAAACGTCACAACGTAACTGGATGACTATAAAGGCGCACTACAGGTATCTTCGAAAGTGTCTGTTGGGTTGACACGGATCGAGACTTGGATTTGTCACTCCGTATGACGGAGAGGTATCTCTGGGCCCACTCGGTAATGCATCATCATAATGAGCTCAAAGTGACCAAGTGTTTGGTCACGGGATCATGCATTATGGTACGAGTAAAGTGACTTGCCGGTAACGAGACTGAACGAGGTATTGGGATACCGACGATCGAGTCTCGGGCAAGTAACGTACCGTTTGACAAAGGGAATTGTATACAGGGTTGATTGAATCCTCGACATCATGGTTCATCTGATGAGATCATCGAGGAGCATGTGGGAGCCAACATGGGTGTCATGCCGGTGACGAAGATGATCATGGAGCCCCGAAGATGGAGATCAAAGGAGCTATATGATATTGGTCATATCATGTCACTATTATATAATTGCATTTGATGTTTATTATGTTTATGCATCTTGTTTACTTAGAACGACGGTAGTAAATAAGATGATCCCTTATAATAATTTCCAGAAAGTGTTCCCCCTAACTGTGCGCCGTTGCTAAAGTTCGTCGTTTCGAAGCACCACGTGATGATCGGGTGTGATAGAACCTTACGTTCACATACAATGGGTGTAAGACAGTGTTACACATGCATAAACACTTAGGGTTAACTTGACAAGCCTAGCATGTACAGACATGGCCTCGGAACACAAGAGACCGAAAGGTCGAACATGAGTCGTATGGAAGATACGATCAACATGGAGATGTTCACCGATGATGACTAGTCCATCTCACGTGATGATCGGACACGGCATAGTCGACTCAGATCGTGTAACACTTAGATGACTAAAGGGATGTCTAATGTGAGTGGGAGTTCATTAAATAATTTGATTAGATGAACTTAATTATCATGAACTTAGTCTAAAATCTTTGCAAAATATGTCTTGTAGATCAAATGGCCAACGCTCATGTCAACATGAACTTCAACGCGTTCCTAGAGAAAACCAAGCTGAAAGATGATGGCAACAACTATTCGGAATGGGTCCGGAACCTGAGGATTATCCTCATAGCAGCCAAGAAAGCATATGTCCTAGAAGGACCGCTAGGTGAAGTACCCATCCCAGAGAACCAAGACATTATGAATGCTTGGCAGTGACGTGCTGATGATTACTCCCTCGTTCAGTGCGGCATGCTTTACAGCTTAGAACCGGGGCTCCAAAAGCGTTTTGAGCAACACGGAGCATATGAGATGTTCGAGGAGCTGAAAATGGTTTTTCAAGCTCATGCCCGGGTCGAGAGATATGAAGTCTCCGACAAGTTCTACAGTTGTAAGATGGAGGAAAACAGTTCTGTCAGTGAGCACATACTCAAAATGTCTGGGTTGCACAACCGCCTGTCCCAGCTGGAGATCAACCTCCCGGACGAGGCGGTCATTGACAGAATCCTTCAGTCGCTCCCACCAAGCTACAAGAGCTTTGTGATGGACTACAATATGCAGGGGATGGTAAAGACCATTCATGAAGTATTTTCAATGCTGAAGTCAGCAGAGGTTGAAATCAAGAAAGAACATCAAGTGTTGATGGTCAATAAGACCACTAAGTTCAAAAAGGGCAAGGGTAAGAAGAACTTCAAGAAGGACGACAAAGATGTTGCCGCGCCCGGTAAGCCAGTTACCGGGAAGAAGTCAAAGAATGGACCCAAGCCTGAGACTGAGTGCTTTTATTGCAAAGGGAAGGGTCACTGGAAGCGGAACTGCCCCAAATACTTAGCGGACAAGAAGGCCGGCAACACTAAAGGTATATGTGATATACATGTAATTAATGTGTACCTTACCAGTACTCGTAGTAACTCCTGGGCATTTGATACCGGTGCCATTGCTCATATTTATAACTCACAGCAGGAGCTGCGGAATAAGCGGAGACTGGCGAAGGACGAGGTGACGATGCGCGTCGGGAATGGTTCCAAGGTCAATGTGATCGCCGTCGGCACGCTACCTCTACATTTACCTACGGGATTAGTTTTAAACCTTAATAATTGTTATTTAGTGCCAAGTTTGAGCATGAATATTGTATCTGGATCTCGTTTAATAAGAGATGGCTACTCATTTAAATCCGAGAATAATGGTTTTTCTATTTATATGAGAGATATGTTTTATGGTCATGCCCCGATGGTCAATGGTTTATTCTTAATGAATCTCGAACGTAAGGTTACACATATTCATAGTGTGAATACCAAAAGATGTAAAGTTGATAACGATAGTCCCACATACTTGTGGCACTGCCGCCTTGGTCACATAGGTGTCAAGCGCATGAAGAAGCTCCATACTGATGGACTTTTAGAGTCTCTCGATTATGAATCATTTGACACGTGCGAACCATGCCTCATGGGTAAAATGACCAACGCTCCGTTCTCCGAAACAATAAAGCGAGCAACCAACTTATTGGAAATCATACATACCGATGTGTGCGGTCCAATGAGCATCGAGGCTCGCGGAGGATATCATTATGTTCTCACTCTCACTGATGACTTGAGTAGATATGGGTATGTCTACTTGATGAAACACAAGTCTGAGACCTTTGAAAAGTTCAAGGAATTTCAGAATGAGTTAGAGAATCAACGTGACCGAAAGATAAAGTTCCTACGATCAGATCATGGAGGAGAATACTAAAGTCACGAATTTGGTACACACTTAAGGAAATGTGGAATCGTTTCACAACTCACGCCGCCTGGAACACCTCAGCGTAACGGTGTGTCCGAACGTCATAATCGCACTCTATTGGATATGGTGCGATCTATGATGTCTCTTACTGATTTACCGCTATCATTTTGGGGATACACTCTAGAGACAACTACATTCACTTTAAATAGGGCACCATCTAAATCCGTTGAGATGACACCGTATGAATTATGGTTTGGGAAGAAACCTAAGCCGTCGTTTCTAAAAGTTTGGGGATGCGATGCTTATGTCAAGAAACTTCAACCTGAAAAGCTCGAACCCAAGTCGGAAAAATGCGTCTTCATAGGATACCCTAAGGAAACCATTGGGTATACCTTCTACCTTAGATCCGAAGGCAAGATCTTTATTGCCAAGAATGGATCCTTTCTGGAAAAGGAGTTTCTCTCGAAAGGAGTAAGTGGGAGGAAAGTAGAACTCGATGAAGTACTACCTCTTGAACCAAAAAGTAGTGCAGCTCAGGAAAATGTTCCTGTGGTACCTACACCGACTGGAGAGGAAATTAATGATGATGATCAAGGTACTTCGGATCAAGTTGCTACTGAACTTCCTAGGTCCACAAGGACACGTTCCACACCAGAGTGGTATGACAACCCTGTCCTGAAAATCATGTTGTTAGACAACGGTGAACCTTTGAACTATGAAGAAGCGATGGCGGGCCAAGATTCCAACAAATGGCTTGAAGCCATGCAATCAGAGATAGAATCCATGTATGAAAACAAAGTATGGACTTTGACTGACTTGCCCAATGATCGGCGAGTGATAGAAAACAAATGGATCTTTAAGAAGAAGACGGACGCGGATGGTAATGTCACCATCTATAAAGCTCGACTTGTCGCTAAGGGTTATCGGCAAGTTCAAGGGATTGACTACGATGAGACTTTCTCTCCCGTAGAGAAGCTTAAGTCCGTCCGAATCATGTTAGCAATTGCCGCATACTATGATTATGAGATATGGCAGATGGACGTCAAAACGGCATTCCTTAACGGTTATCTTAAGGAAGAGCTGTATATGATGCAGCCGGAAGGTTTTGTCGATCCTAAGAATGCTAACAAAGTATGCAAGCAACATCGATCCATTTATGGGCTGGTGCAAGCATCTCGGAGTTGGAACATTCACTTTGATGAGATGATCAAAGCGTTTGGGTTTATGCAGAATTATGGAGAAGCCTGTGTTTACAAGAAAGTGAGTGGGAGCTCTGTAGCATTTCTCATATTATATGTAGATGACATACTTTTGATGGGAAATGATATAGAATTCTTGGACAGCATTAATGCCTACTTGAATAAGTGTTTTTCAATGAAGGACCTTGGATAAGCTGCTTACATATTAGGCATCAAAATCTATAGGGATAGATCGAGAAGCCTCATAGGTCTTTCACAAAGCACATACCTTGATAAGATTTTGAAGAAGTTCAAAATGGAGCAGTCCAAGAAAGGGTTCTTTCCTGTATTGCAAGGTGTGAGATTGAGCTCGGCTCAATGCCCGACCATGGCAAAAGATAAAGAAGAGATGAGTGTCATCCCCTATGCCTCAGCCATAGGATCTATTATGTATGCCATGCTGTGTACCAGACCTGATGTAAACCTTGCCGTAAGTTTGGTAGGAAGGTACCAAAGTAACCCCGGCAAGGAACACTGGACAGCGGTCAAGAATATCCTGAAGTACCTGAAAAGGACAAGGGACATGTTTCTTGTTTATGGAGGTGACAAGAGCTCGTCGTAAAGGGTTAGGTCGACGCTAGCTTGACATAGATCTGGATGACTCTAAGTCACAAACTGGATACGTGTATATGTTGAATGGTGGAGCATTAAGCTGGTGCAGCTGCAAGCAGAGCGTCGTGGCGGGATCTACATGTGAAGCGGAGTACATGGCAGCCTCGGAGGCAGCGCATGAAGCAATTTGGGTGAAGGAGTTCATCACCGACCTAGGAGTCATACCCAATGCGTCGGGGCCGATCAAACTCTTCTGTGACAACACTGGAGCTATTGCCCTTGCCAAGGAGCCCAGGTTTCACAAGAAGACCAGGCACATCAAGCGTCGTTTCAACTCCATCCGTGAAAATGTTCAAGATGGAGACATAGATATTTGCAAAGTACATACGGATCTGAATGTCGCAGATCCGTTGACTAAACCTCTTCCGCGAGCAAAACATGATCAACACCAGAACTCTATGGGTGTTCGATTCATCACAATGTAACTAGATTATTGACTCTAGTGCAAGTGGGAGACTGTTGGAAATATGCCCTAGAGGCAACAATAAAAGGATTATTATTATATTTCCTTGTTCATGATAATTGTCTTTTATTCATGCTATAATTGTATTATCCAGAAATCGTAATACACTTGTGAATACTTAGACAAAATACGTCCCTAGTAAGCCTCTAGTTGACTAGCTCGTTGGTCAACAGATAGTCATGGTTTCCTGACTATGGACATTAGATGTCGTTGACAACGGGATCACATCATTAGGAGAATGATGTGATGGACAAGACCCAATCCTAAGCATAGCACAAGATCGTGTAGTTCATTTTGCTAGAGCTTTTCCAATGTCAAGTATCTCTTCCTTAGACCATGAGATCGTGTAACTCCCGGATACCGTAGGAGTGCTTTGGGTGTACCAAACGTCACAACGTAACTGGATGACTATAAAGGTGCACTACAGGTATCTCCGAAAGTGTCTGTTGGGTTGATACGAATCGAGACTGGGATTTGTCACTCCGTATGATGGAGAGGTATCTCTGGGCCCACTCGGTAATGCATCATCATAATGAGCTCAAAGTGACCAAGTGTTTGGTCACGGGATCATGCATTACGGTACGAGTAATGTGACTTGCCGGTAACAAGACTGAACGAGGTATTGGGATACCGACGATCGAGTCTCGGGCGTGTAACATACCGATTGACAAAGGGAATTGTATACGGGGTTGATTGAATCCTCGACATCGTGGTTCATCCGATGAGATCATCGAGGAGCATGTGGGAGCCAACATGGGTATCCAGATCCCGCTGTTGGTTATTGACAGGAGAGCCATCTCAGTCATGTCTGCATGTCTCCCGAACTCGTAGGGTCTACACACTTAAGGTTCAATGACACTAGGGTTATTAGGAAGACTTGTATGTGATTAACGAATGTTGTTCGGAGTCCCGGATGAGATCCCGGACGTCACGAGGAGTTCCGGAATGGTCCGGAGGTGAAGATTTATATATGGGAAGTTGTCATACGGACACCGGAAAGTTTCGGGGGCATATCGGTATTGTACCGGGGCCATCGGAGGGGTTCCGGGGGTCCACCGGGAGGGCTCACCACTCTCAGAGGGCCTCATGGGCCGCAAGGGGCAGGGAACCAGCCCCTGGAGGGCTGCGCCCCCCCTTGGGCCCATGCGCCTAGGGTTGGGGGGGGGAACCCTAGTGGGGGCGCCCCCCTTGCTTGGGGGGCAAGCCCCCCTCCCTGGCCGCCGCCCCCCCTCTAGATCTCATCTAGAGGGGGCCGCCCCTCTTCCCCCTTCCCCTATAAATAGAGGGGCGAGGGTAGGGCTGAACACCTGATCCAAGGCGCAGCCCCTCCCCTCCCCAACACCTCTCCTCCTCCGTTGAGTGCTTGGCGAAGCCCTGTCGGAGTACTGCCTCTCCACCATCATCACGCCGTCGTGCTGCTGCTGGAGCCTTCTTCCTCAACCTCTCCTTCCCCCTTGCTGGATCAAGAAGGAGGAGACATCGTCCGCTCCATACGTGTGTTGAACGCGGAGGTGCTGTCCGTTCAGCACTTGGTCATCGGTGATTTGGATCACGGCGAGTACGACTCCATCATCCCCGTTCCCTTGAACGCTTCTGCACGCGATCTACAAAGTGGTATGTAGATGCAATCTCTCTCCCATGACTCGTTGCTTAGATGAACTCATAGATGGATCTTGGTGAAACCGTAGGAAAATTTTTAATTTTCGGCAACGTTCCCCAATATTTTATTCATGCTATAATTGTATTATCCGGAAATCATAATACACGTGTGAATATTTAGACCACAACATGTCCCTAGTAAGCCTCTGGTTGACTAGCTCGTTGATCAACAGATAGTCATGGTTTCCTGACTATGGACATTTGGATGTCGTTGATAACGGGATCACATCATTAGGAGAATGATGTGATGGACGAGACCCAATCCTAAGCATAGCACAAGATCGTGTAGTTCGTTTTGCTAGAGCTTTTCCAATGTCAAGTATCTCTTCCTTAGACCATGAGATCGTGTAACTCCCGAATATTGTAGGAGTGCTTTGGGTGTACCAAACGTCACAACGTAACTGGGTGACTATAAAGGTGCACTACAGGTATCTCCGAAAGTGTGTGTTGGGTTGACACGGATCGAGACTGGGATTTGTCACTCCGTATGATGGAGAGGTATCTCTGGGCCCACTCGGTAATGCATCATCATAATGAGCTCAAAGTGACCAAGTGTTTGGTCACGGGATCATGCATTACGATACGAGTAAAGTGACTTGCCGGTAACGAGACTGAAAGAGGTATTGGGATACCAACGATCGAGTCTCGGGCAAGTAACGTACCGTTTGACAAAGGGAATTGTATACGGTGTTGATTGAATCCTCGACATCGTGGTTCATCCGATGAGATCATCGAGGAGCATGTGGGAGCCAACATGGGTATCCAGATTCCGCTGTTGGTAATTGACCGGAGAGCCGTCTCGGTCATGTTTGCATGTCTCCCGAACCCGTAGGGTCTACACACTTAAGGTTCGGTGACGCTAGGGTTATTAGGAAGACTTGTATGTGATTACCGAATGTTGTTCGGAGTCCCGGATGAGATCTCGGACGTCACGAGGAGTTTCGGAATGGTCCGGAGGTGAAGATTTATATATGGGAAGTTGTCATACGGTCACCGAAAAGTTTTTGTGGGCATATCGGTATTGTACCGGGCCACCGGAGGGGTTCCGGGGGGCCACCGGGAGAGGCCACCCCTCTCGGAGGGCCTCATGGGCCGTAGGGGCAGGGAACCAGCCCCTGGAGGGCTGGGCGTGCCCCCCTTGGGCCATGCGCCTAGGGTTGGGGGGAAACCCTAGTGGGGGCGCCCCCTTTGCTTGGGGGGCAAGCCCCCTCCCTTGGCCGCCGCCCCCCTCCAGATCTCATCTAGAGGGGGCCGGCCCCTTCCCCCTTCCCCTATAAATAGAGGGGCGAGGGGAGGGCTGCACAACACATCCAGGGCGCAGCCCCTCCCCTCCCCAACACCTCTCCTCCTCCGTTAAGTGCTTGGCGAAGTCCTGTCGGAGTACTGCCTCTCCACCATCACCACGCCGTCGTGCTGCCGCTGGAGCTTTCTTCCTCAACCTCTCCTTCCCCCTTGCTGGATCAAGAAGGAGGAGACGTCATCCGCTCCGTACGTGTGTTGAACGCGGAGGTGCTGTCCGTTCGGCACTTGGTCATCGATGATTTGGATCACGGCGACTACGACTCCATCATCCCCGTTCCCTTGAACGCTTCCGCACGCGATCTACAAGTGGTATGTAGATGCATCTCTCTCCTATCACTCGTTGCTTAGATGAACTCATAGATGGATCTTGGTGAATCCGTAGGAAAAATTTTAATTTTCTGCAACGTTCCCCAACATTAAGTGATGAAGCGACTGATTCATCAGCGACCTCGCGACCGCCGGGAGCAATGAATCTCATTAGTTGGAACTGCCGGGGCGGGGGGAACTCTCGGACTGTTCGAGAAATTGTGACGTTCTCGCAGTCGCACTCCCCCATGTTGGTTTTCCTTTGCGATACCATACAAAAAGCAACAAAAATGAGAAGAATCTGTGGACGCCTCGAATTGAAAGGTTTTGACGGGGTGGACAGTAATGGTTTGAGTGGTGGCCTAGCTCTTTTCTGGCATGAGTCTTGTGTGGTTGAAATCCTAGACAAGGAGGAACGGTATATCGATGCTCTGGTGAAGGTACATGCGGATGCAGAACAGTGGAGAGTCACCTTTGTTTATGGTGAACCAGGAGTGGAGAATCGCCACCTCATGTGGGACAAATTACAGGGTCTAACGAGTGTGTGTGATAGGCCTTGGCTTGTTATTGGTGATTTTAATGAAGCTCTTTGGGATTTCGAACACCTGTCGGCTACCCCTAGACCGTAACAACAAATGATAGCTTTCTGAGATACTTTGGAAGTTTGCGGTCTGATTGATCTGGCTTCTCAGGGATTCCGTTTACTTAAGATAACCTGCGTGTCGGGGCGAGTAATGTGAAGGTTCGTCTTGATAGAGCTACTGCAACAAATGAATGGCGCAATCTTTTTCCGTTTTATACAGTACAACATGTGGTGTGACCATGCTCGGATCATGTGGCACTGGTTTTGAAGGGCGCTCCAGACACAGGCCAGCATGTCCCCAAACCTAGACACTATGAAGTTTTTTGGGAAAGAGATTCATCTCTACCGGCTGTTGTTAAGGAGGCATGGGAATCTGTTGGCAATGTGGACAATTTGGAGAAACTCCAAACGGAGCTAAGGAAGACCTTGGCTACGCTCTGTACTTGGGGCAGCAAGAAATTCGGCAATATAAAAAGGGAACTAGCTAAGTCAAGAACACAACTAGAGGAACTTATGACCATGAACGCAGATAGACAAGAAATTAGAAACATCACTGATAAGATGAACGAGCTTTTGTACCAGGAGGAAATGATGTGGCTACAACGCTCAAGAATTACGTGGTTGAAGGAAGGCGACCGCAACACTAAATACTTTAGAGTAAGGCTGTTTGGCGCGCTCGCAAAAATAAAATACGCGAGCTAACCGACAGTATTGGTGTGGTTCATTCAAACTTTGAGGAAATGGCCAGTCTGGCAAATGAGTATTTTCAAGGGATTTTTGCTGTAGACCCGGCGTTGGATGCAACATGGGTTCTTGTTTGCTTGAAGCAAAAGTTACTGAGCAGGACAATGTGCGCTTATGTGCTCCCTTTAGCAACAAGGAGATTTCTGATGCCCTATTTTAGATTGGACCATTGAAGGCCCCAGGTCCAGATGGTCTACCCGCGAGGTTCTTTCAGCGGAACTAGGACGTGCTACAAAACAGTGTGATTGCAGCGGTCAGGGGATTTTTTGCTTCTGGGATTATGCTGGAAGGGGTAAATTCTACCTCCATAGTTCTTATTCCTAAAATTGCTAAACCCCTCCAGCTTGTCTCACTACAGGCCGATTAGTCTCTGTAATGTAATATACAAGGTCATCTCAAAGTGCATGGTGAATCATTTAAGGCCATTATTGGATGGTATTGTTTCTCCAGAGCAAAGTACCTTTATCCCAGGGCGTTTGATTACTGATAATGCTCTTGTGGCCTTTGAATGTATCCACCACATTAAGCAAGAAAAGGATCCTAGAAAAAGCTTTTGTGCTTACAAACTCGATCTCTCAAAGGCATATGATAGGGTGGATTGGAAGTTCTTGAAGCAGGTGATGCAAAAGCTGGGTTTCTCTCAACGTTGGGTGGACTGGATAATGTCTTGTGTCACATCGGTGAGATACTCTGTCAACTTAATGGGACCCTCTTGGATTCATTTGCACCGTCGCGTGGGCTTTGGGCAGGGCGATCCGCTATCCCCCATTCTTGTTCCTTTTGTGGCTGATGGACTTTCTACAATTCTGAAGCAGTATGTGTCTAGTGGTGATATTACGCCTGTCAAGGTATGTAGAAGAGCTCCAGGGATCTCACACCTATTGTTTGCTGATGATACTATGTTATTTTTCGAAGCAAACCGTGCTCAGGCCGAAACAATAAAGCTAGCATTGGATCAATATGGAAAGGCAACGGGTCAAAGTTTGAATTTTGACAAGTGCTCTATTCTTTTTGGTGAGGCTTGCCCTTATGTCAAACAGGAGGAAATCAGAGGAGTTCTCAATGTCACTAGTTTGGTTTTTGAGGAGAAGTACCTTGGACTCCCCACGCCTGATGGTCGCATGTCTAAGGGAGGATTTCAGAATCTTGAGATGAGCTTAACTAAAAGATTGCTCCAGTGGGGAGATGGTCACCTTGCTCAACCAGGGAGGGAGACACTCATTAAGTCTATTGCTCAGGCCCTTCCCACTTATATGATGTGGGTCTTTAAATTACCATTTTTGGTGTGCGATGAACTTACCAGAATGGTAAGAGCCTTTTATTGGGGAGCTGAGAAGGGGAAGAGGAAAGTGCACTGGCGGGCATGGGATAATCTAATGCAACCAAAGAGTAAAGGAGGTGCTGGTTTTAGAGATTTCAGAATTTGTAACCAAGCACTATTAGCTAGGCAAGCATGGAGATTAATTACAAAGCCTGATAGTCTATGCGCACTAGTGTTAAAAGCAAGATACTATCCAGATGGTAAACTTGAGGATACCGTTTTCGCCGGAAATGCTTCTTCTTCTTGGCAAGCTATTAGCTACCGTCTTGAACTCTTGAAGAAGGGTCTGATTTGGAGAGTTGGGAACGGAAGAAATATACGCGTTTGGCGTGACAATTGGATACCCAGACCCTTCTCCTATAAACCATTCACTTTACAAGGGAGGTGCAGAATCCTCTTCGTCTCAGATTTGCTTAATGAGAACGGTTCATGGAAGGTTGGCTTGTTACATGAATTCTTTATGCCAGCGGATGTTGTGGAGATTTTGAAAATCAGGGGGTCACCAAGACTGGAGGATGATACGTTGGCGTGGGGCCCTGGCAAGTTTGGGGCCTTTTCAGTGAGGAGTGCGTACCAGTTTGGCTTCGAGGAAGCTCACAGAAGCACTTCGACGGGCTCCAGCTCATGTCCAGATGGGTGTCGGGACTGCTGGAAATTTATATGGTCGACTGATGCTCCTCCCTCAGTTCGTAATTTCGCATGGCGGGTCGCTACAAACTCTCTGCCTACATGGAGTAACAAGCATATAAGAGGGCTGGAAACTAGTGGTTTGTGCCCTGTGTGTTCGATAGAGCCTGAGGACTGCTTCCATGCACTATGTCGCTGCACCCTTTCGAGAGCTCTCTGGGATGCTATGTCATAAGTATGGACTCTAGCGAATATTACTACCGTGCAGAATACAGGTGTCGAGTGGCTGCTGCATGCTCTTGCTCCTCTGCCAGATATTGAGCGTTCGATGCATCTCATGACATTGTGGAGGGCGTGGCACATACACAATGAGATTGTCCATAACAAATCCCCGCCACCCATGGAGGCTTCTCGAAGGTTCTTGATGAGCTACTTGGACTCTCTAATTGGCATTAAAACTGATCTAATTTCTGATCCTAGCAAAGGGAAGTCAACCATAACATATATTCCAGTTCGGCCACATGAGGTAATGGTCGTAGCAGACCCCAAGTGGTCTGCTCCTAAGCCCGGCTGGGTTAAGTTGTGTACTGATGGTTCTTTTGCTGTTAATGGATCGGCCGGTGCCGGAATGGTGTTAAGAGACGACAAGGGAGCTATCATCTTCTCTTCCTGTAGGTAGTTATTTTTTTGCCGGGATGCACTTGAAGCTGAATTATGTGCATGCATGGAAGGTTTATCTTTCTCCATCCAGAGAAGTGAGTTACCAGTGAAGATCGACATGGATTCTATAATTGTAGTGAAATTGATCCAGGCTTGAGAGGTTGACAGATCGGTATATTCGTCTATCATCAAGGAGATTAGATATCTTATGTCTCTACATGAAAATTGTATTACTCATGTAAATCATAGCCAAAATAAAGTTAGTGGTAGCTTAGCTAAATTTGCTCGTACTGAGGGTAGAACCATGACTTGGTTAGGTTCTGGTCCTCCTGAGGCTTTGGTACTAGCTGTGATTGATTGTAAGGACTTTGGTGGATGAGTAATACAAATTTCTACCCGCAAAAAAAACTCGACCCCTCATATATTCATCCCCGTCCGCTCGCCGGACCAAACCCTAGACACTTCACACTCCTCTCCCCTCCGCCACCTGAGCTCACCTCCGGCGATTTCTGGCATGGCAGGCAGCGGATCCGACCAGTCCGGATCCGTCGACTGGGGTGTCATCTCGTGCGGGTTGGAAGAGGCAATGCCGGTCCGCATTGCAATCCGCCGCTCCTGGTCCGTGTTTTTATAGGGATGGATTTTAGGTTTTTTCGAATTATAGTAGTGTTTTTTCGCAATGCAGAACATACTAATATGAATAAAGTGGTATATTTATCTTTCTTTTTGCTTGTTTGGATAGCCTCAACAATGGATGCCCACCATGCGTTTGTGATGCTATGACGGCGTCGGATGTGCGTCGAGGGGCACCAATGATTATCTAGATAGTGTTGTGGCTGGTGTCGCGGAGATGCTAGGTCGGCGGTGCTGGGATGATGTAGGTTGTGCGTCGAGGGGCACGAGTGTTTCGATAATGTCAACCGTGTGTCGGTGATGCTGCGATGGTGTCAGCCGTGCGTCGAGGGACACCAGTGATGCTTCAACGACTAGGGCGACGAGGCATGCCATGTTGGTGTAGGTACTCGCGGCCATGCAATGGGGCATGCTTCAATGGTCGTGGTGATGCTTCAACGACCACGATGACGTCGATGACTGCGAAAATGCTTTGATGTGACGGCGACAGGTGTGTTTTGATGGTCCTGGCAATGCTTCCATGACCATGACGACTTCGACAGCCACAACAATGCTTCCACGACTAGGGTGACGAGGCATGCCATGACAGCGTTGACGATTGCGGCCATGCAAACAGGTCATGCATCAATGATAATTGTGATGCTTCGACATTGACCACCACGACGCCGATGAATGACAGTGGCAATGCTTCCATGACCATGACGACTTCGACAGCCACGACAATGCTTCAACGATTAGGGGGAAGAGGCATTGCCATGACGGAGTTCATGCTCGCAGCCATGCAAAGGGGCATGCTTCAATGGTCGTGGCGATGCTTCGACGACCACGACGACATCGATGACTGCGTAAATGCTTCGATGATGATGGCGAAAAGTGTGTTTAAATGGTCGTGGGAATGCTTCCATGACCATGACGACTTTGACGGTCACAACAATGCTTCCACGACTAGGGCGACGAGGCAACGTTGACGATCGCAGCCATGCAACAGGGCATGCTTCAATGATAATGGTGATGCTTCGACGACGACCACCATGACGTTGATGAATGGCTGGGGCAATGCTTCCATCACCATGACAACTTCGACGGCCACGGCAATGCTTCAACGACTAGGGCGGCGAGGCATGCCATGACGGTGTTGACCAACACGACCATGCAAGGAGGCATGCTTCAATGGTCATGGCGATGCTTCGACGATCACGACGACGTTGACCACTGCGGAAATTCTTCAACGACGACGACGACGAGGTGTGCCATGACAGCGTCGACGACGGCAGTCATGCAACGAGTCATGCTTCAATGAGCTTTGCGGAGCATCATCGGTGTTGTTATGGAGCGTCTTCGGGCCACCGGAGCATCACCGGTACTTCGATGGAGCATCGTCGGGGCCGTCGGAGCATCGTCATTGCTGCAATGGAGCATCTCCGGTCTGCCGGAGAGTCGCCGGTGCTGCAACGAAGCATCACCGCTATTGTGTTGGGGCATTGTCGGGCCACGGGAGCACCGTTGATGCTGCAACGAAACTCATTGGTGTTTTGTTGGAGCATTGTCGCCGCTGGAGCATCGCCGGGTCGTCGTGTTGTGAGGCTTTCTTCCAGCTGTGCTACGAGGCATTGCCGGAGCTACATGCCGGTGCCACCACGAAGAACACCACACTGCTTCAAGCGCTTGCAAACTGACTCCACAGATGATGAGCCTGCTGCAAAGCGCGAGTTGCGCGGGCTCGGACTGCACTGCAGCGTGTGCTGGAGTAGTTGAAGACGATCGGACGGCTCTTGTCTATCTCATCGAACTGTGTACAAGGCAATTTAACTTCGGTTTGCATCAGCCGGATTACGCCAAGCAGTGGCCTTGAAATAAACATAGACAACGTGTCTGACGGGTTCAATAATCTAACCTCCTGCCATTGACATAGTGCTCAGTTGCAGGGCTAACACGTACCAATCGGAGCATTCTTCTTGTTTATTTGGTCTACTTTTTTGGTGTAAAGGTTACTAATTAAACTGATAATTCTTTCTCCTACTTCATGCAATAGTACCATGGCTTCGTAGGCATAGGATTATTTCTATGAGAGAGTACGATATAATCATCCATTATAAACAGTTTGTGCAAAGCAACACAAACAAATATACTCTCTCCATTTCTAAATACAAGTCCTTTTAGAGATTTCAATACGGACATATGGATATAGACATACACTTAATCATTTTACTTCGTATGTAGTCCATATTGGATTCTCTAAAGGACTTATATTTACGAATGGAGGGAGTATTTATTTATTATCAGATAGCTAATCGAAAGCAGAACAAACAAGTACTCAGATAAATATTAACGTGTGCACTGACCCGCTGTTCAACAGACAAGGCTCGGTAGAAACAGAATTTGCCCCTGTCGTCTCTACAATCTAAACCATCGTCTTCACCAGCACTTGTAGACACTCAACGGTTCACTCGTGTCGACATAGACGAACGTCTTGAAGGTATCCTCGCAGGTCCTGATACGGGCAACCTGCTTCCCAGGGTTCCTCTCACTGATCCTAACCGTGCCACACTGTGACTTTGTGTCCTCAAGCGGCTTATGTTTGTACAAGGCACACTCTCCACGGAGGCACTCCCTCGTCAGGATGTGCTCACCGTCATAGGAAAAGTGCGGCAGCGTGAGATGTTGACGCTCGTGCCATTGTGGTTGGTGCCGCGGCGCGTGCACTTGCACGCTATACCAGTGGGTCCACTTGACTCGTGGTCGTCTTTCCGTGGACAAGCCACCATCAAGAACCCACACCTCTATCTTGTTGATCGTCTGTGAGACGTGGCTGAAGGTGATACCGAGCCTGCCGAACACATCCGTAAGGCGCCATGTGTCCGGTGGGGTGGATGACGGCAATGTGATGGCGGACACGGCCCGCAAGCCGTCAAGATTAAACGACATGACCTTGTTCCCCCCTTCTCCATTGCCGGCCCAGTATAAGGTGTTGTTGATAGTGACAATGCCGGCATCAAGGTTGTATCTCATGCCATGGGCAGCGCCAGGGAAGACGACGTCACGCCATGCCGCCTCGCTGAGCGCGAACACCAAGACCCTGTCAAAGCAGCACGGGATGTGGACCACCATGTACTGCCCCGTCGCCTGGTCGTACGCGAAGCTGAACGTGCGGTCCCAGACCCGGATGCCACCGGCGTGCGGCGGCGGCAAAGGCGGGACGGCCAGCCTCTCGCCGGTGACCGGGTTGTACAGGCTAATGGTGTTGCCCCACCTTGCGTCGGTGCGTAGGCAGACGATGCCGTTGTGGGTGCCCACCACCATGGTGTGTGTACTATCAGTTCCGTTGGACAGGCGCCACTCTATGCCGCGGCGCCCCGTGGATACGTCGATGACTCTGGCGGACTCCACAGTGATGACGAGGGCCTTGGCGCGGCTGCGGAGGCTCGTGGCGGTGCGTGTGTCGATGAGGTGGCGCCAGTGACGGCAGACGAGGCGGACCCGGCGGCGGTCGTTGGGATGAAGGCGGTGGAGGATTTCAACGAGGGCGTCGGTGGTGAGGATATCTGTGCCGTCCTCCATGGAGGCGGCCAAGCACGTTCGCCCTAAATTTTCCCTTGTGTATCTATTTGCAGAGAAAACAACTCCCACTGTAAAAAACGGAGACAATCCCAAGATTAACGTAGACGTAGGTCTCGTTCCAGACGTATGTCCTCCAATTTCCATCTAGTTTGCCGGGAAGTGATATTTGGTGCGGAATCTACGTGAGGATTGAGATTAGAGACCACCAACCAAAACACCTGCTATTCTATTTTCTCTTTCTGTTATTACTGGGTTTTTTTTATTGAATTTTGCATCATTTTTTTTTGAGGGCTTGCACTTTGCATCTATGCCGATGCAGACACCTAGCCAAGAAAATTATATCATGTACTATATTTTTTAGAAATTAATCTATGATTGGAAGGTTATCAGGATAGTTTTTTATTTGCGAGAAAACTTTCAATCTATTCACTCCCAATCATTTTTCGAAAATGATCCGAATCTATTATTAAGTTCAGCGTAAGTACAAAGCATCTAAAAAACAATAAAAATTACATTGAGATTCCAAGTCCCCAAACAAACACTACAGCCGCCCGAACGAGCCGCCAACGCGTAGCTATCGCTGCACCCCCCCCCTCCCTACCGGAGCAGGCTTGACCTTGTCCCAGATCTTGTGGATGTCAATGTCTTTGTTGCCCAATGGCGAGGTTTCCTCGTGATCTGCCATGGTTATTCTTCCCTTGCGACAGGAGCACCGCCTATATGGGGGCATGGTGGCTTGGGTCGACCGGAGCGGCTTGCCAGTGATGGCAACATGTAGCGTGGGATGGCAGGTGGCCGA
This sequence comes from Triticum aestivum, assembly GCF_018294505.1. Classification (NCBI taxonomy): domain Eukaryota; kingdom Viridiplantae; phylum Streptophyta; class Magnoliopsida; order Poales; family Poaceae; genus Triticum; species Triticum aestivum. Next base: position 27,022,050 of record NC_057795.1, on the reverse strand, counting down.
CTCACTACCTGGTAGTTCGATTTGGAGCTCTTGGCATGGCATGGTTTAGTGGCACGGGGTGCTCTAAAGGTGAAAGGCAGTGCCTTTCCATGGTTGGTTCCCATGTCAGCGCGGTGCTGATGGTGATGCAAGGATGCCAGTCCTTTTTCGTTAGTAACCAATCGCATGTTGATCGTATAGTATAGAACTTTTGTTTTGTGCTTGATCAACTAGGTTACATATCGTCTATCCTATATATCTAAGATATTCATCCCCGCTATTTTATTTATCGTGACATGGAACTGTCCACATCATCAAGTAGGTCTATCATGTAAAAATGCTTTCCCACTAACTTCTTCATGTGCATGCTCTCTCTAACTTTTCATGCGCATGCATCCTACCACAAATGACCATCATCCTATGTTTTTTCACTATTTGTACATGTCTTGATGTCATCCAATCCAATCAAGATGTCTATCACGAGTAACTCTCACATCATTTGGTTACACTTCACGTGCTATTATGGGATCGTCTGACTCCGAATGCCTAAACGACCATCTTTTCTATTCCCATTCTCTTCTGCTTACTTACTGTCCATGTCTCTTTTGCTCCCCATGTCATGTAATAATGCCTCACTTCTTCATCTCTGATGTTCATGTCATGCGACCGCCTACACTAGTTGTAGATTTGGTTGTTGCATGTGGTAGGCTCTATTTGGCATTTTCCTGTGTTGCTCGCACGCCGTGCCTAGGTGTTTATGATGCACATGGCCATCAGCAGCTGCCGAGTGAACGATCGGCTGGCCGACTGGCCTCAACTTTTCTTCATCTTGTCCACAATGTACAGAGAAAAAAAAATATAATGGTCTGTACGCCTTTTCCCTTCGCCTTTGTATATTGTTGTAAATATTAAACCAAGTCATTTGCACATGTTCGGTCACATTTCCCCAAGTTTTACGTATCCTATATTATAGAAAAAAGGACCAAAAGCAATTTAAAGGATGCTTTCTGAAGTCTTCTTTCCTATCCGTTAAATGTGAAGATAAGATCTTTTGGGGTTATTGGTTATATTAATATTCAAATTGAGTTGCATACTAGATGGATATACTATGTAACTAATTCATGACTAGATACTACAGTTTGACTAGCGACATGTATAACTGTGTGCTGATAATAGCACATGCTATAAAGTTTGAGATTTTGTTCTTTGTGCTCTTTGTTTGCGCACACTCCACGTATTATTTCATGAGGAACTGCTTCATGATTAATTTTTAAAATTTTGGTTGTATTTAGTTTACATTTTTATCCTTTCTGCAAAAATGCGTGGGGATTTGTGTAGTTGCTTTTGTTAGCAAGCATAAAGGTCGAAGGACTAATCCGATCTGACCGTACCTGCAGGTGGATATATTCGTGATGGACCTCGGGTTGTCAACAAAAATGTCTATTTTATTTACAGTAAAAAATATGAATTGCCGACGAGTCCTACACACCCTTTCCTGAATCAAGCTGCTCCTCCACAGTAAATGCAAAGTGTGTTCTGACACAACACATAGAGAAGGGATAGGAATTTTGAAAAAATAAAGCATAGCCCCCTTGATCAATCTCTTCTTCCCTCCTCCTCAGGCCATCCCTCCGACACCACGGGACGAAGATGAGGGGATTCCCGTCTTCTTCATTTATGTAGTGGATTCAACGATTTGTGGTGTGTCATCTTGAATAAAATACCTCCAACTCCAATTTCATCTTGTTGGCGGCTATTCCAGCATGTGGAGGAGCTTGCGAGTTTATCATAACTGTTGTTCTTCACGGATGACGGGTTGGTTACTTGTTTTTTTCTATCAGTCGAACTGCATGTTCATCTTTAGCTGCAACATCGTCTTGGTCTAGTGACATTCAACGAACGGAGGGGCTTCTATTCGGCATTCAACGAGATCATCGCCTTCCTAATCGCTGTAATCCCCGTCGGTTATTTGTTGGGCATAATTGGGAATCTCCATCATATGTGGACGAACGGAGGGCAACTGTTTGGCATTCAACGAGTGTGTTTCACCCACATTTCTTTACAGGTACTTCAGCGGCTGGATTTATCGATGTTGTCCATTATCAATGTGAGCTATGGTGACACATAATGGAGACAAGGTGAAGTAACCTCTCAAGGCTTTGAATAGGTGCATGAATCACATACCTAATATGTGAGAAGCTTCCCATATATGAACATACGCATACATCATACATACCCTTGAGTATCTTGAGCTTAAGCCGGTATATCGAAGAATGACAAACTCATCACATGTGTATCGTAGTTGACGAGAACATCTTCTCCCACTCAATGAACTCGCTGTAAGTCTTAAACAAAATATATTGAGAACTTGTGTCAAGTCTAGAACTTGAACCCAAGTGTGCCAGTTCAATTCCATCACAAATAACCTAACGATCTAAGCTACCCACAGTTTGCCTTGACAATATATAATTTCACAAAATATTGTAGCACTAGATGCAAATACGTTGTAGTGTGGTGCATCTGGAGTGCTGGTGATGAGATCAGTCATTGAGGAACATGTGTGATGGCATTGAGGCAATGCAACACTTTTATTATTGTGTTATGAATTTAGCAAGATCAATCCGTGAACTTCTGACTGTTATTGAGATGTTAGTTGAGGGAATTTTGTAACTTTACTCTCATCACTTTACATCTCGATTATGCTAAAAACATGTGAACTTAACGAATGTGGCCTACAATACATGGACAACTTACATGATTTTCAGTGTCGATTTCCTTTCATCCAGAATAAAACATCACTTGCTAAATCTAATGATCGCTTACAAATAGATGGTACAATCAATAGTACATAATTGCTAGCATAGGCCAATCGAGCAAAAGAATGGGCAATTACAATCAGTTAGCCTCATGGTTCTCATCGATTGAAGTTACAACTAGCTGCTACTAGCCCAACATCGAGCTTGGACAATTACGTCGTGTTTTTTTTCCAGTGGGAAACCACTAACATGCTGTAGTGAATCAATTTGTTGCGACTAACAGTATGGATTAATTGTGAAGGAATGATGATCTAAACTAGGTACCTAAGTGGCCCGCTCTACCACAAATAACCTAATGATCTGAGCTATGCTTAGTTTCTCGAAATAGGCTTTCGCCCCGCTTTATAGATAAAGCAAATCCATACATCAACATCCAGTAGCCATAAAGGCATCGGCTGGGGCAACAACATAATGCCCAAGGAGAAATAGAAGAGAACAAAACAAAGCTACCTAGTTGTGGCTGACGGGCGAAACTAGATGAAAAATCTGACGGGGCCGAGTCACGAGCGCATCTAGCATGGTGTTAGCCGCGCGGCGGTCGTGTGCCTAGTAACTGGGTGCCATTGCCTGCAGAAAGCAAGGAATTTGAACAGAGAGTCGGATGCCTACCTCGGGAACACCTTCTCAATAACCATTTTATTTGTCATCCAAAGAGTCTATGACATGGCCGCAAAGATCAGCCAGAATGTGCGGCGGTGTTGTCCTGGCATGGTAGCCCGGGCCTAGAGAAAGGTCCACGAGATCCAGGGCCTCCTAGTCGGGCCATAGTGCCTCACAGACGAACTACCAAAGTACCCGAGCCGTCGTGCACGAGTTATATATGGGCCACAGTCTCAGGACCCTGCATAAAGGGCAAAGTACATCACCCGGGCACTATCGCTTGAGCACCTCGGTCCCCGAAGGGAGGTAATATCTAGAAGAGCCAGAACGAGATCTTTATCTTCAAGTGCATGAGAGCCTTCCCAGTTTACATCCAAGGGATAACCGGGAGCTAGAGCATGGGTATGCGGATTTGACGGAAAACTCAGCGCGAAGGTCCGGATAGTTGAGCCTTCCACGATACAGTGTCCGGATAGTCCGGCAACGCTGGCGGCAGGGCTGCCATCAGTCTAGTCCATTCGGCATGCTCTGCCTGCCCAACCGCAGGAACCCGATATCCCACTGTCGAACGTGACGCCTTCGGAAACTAGAATAGACGGGTCCGAGCATAAGAGAAAAAGGTAGGAAGCCACCTAAGGGTCTCGGTACCCATCCATGGGTCTAACCAGAATTGGGTCCCGTCCCCGTTACCTATTGGAAGGAAATCCCAAGGCAGTCCTCCTTTATTCTTTGTATGGATGCCAAAACTGGGAACCTCTCGCCCGTGAGCACGCCAGGAGGGATACACCTCTCAGATATTTTGCTGAATAGCCATAACCACAGTCCTCACTCGCCGCGCATGATCCACCATACCCATTGTAGCATAAGTGCAACATTCATGCAATGGCGCCATAATTCCATCCCAACTTGTTCCTTGGGCCTGCAGATATCTGCCCATGACGAATGTGATATTTTGGCGGTCGGCTGGGGCCTGCCAGAAGAACCTCGCGAGTCCTTATCGAAGGAGCCATGAACACCTTCCTGTAGGATATACACCCCCATCAAGAACATGGGGAGACTCACCAGGCTAGCAGAAATAAGGATCAATTTACTCCCCTTGGACATAAACCATCTGCATCAGGGCTCAGCCCGCGTCGCCACCCGTTCTACCAACAAATCGAAGGCACACATTAGAATCTTTGAGTCGGCCATCGGCGTTCCCAAATGGGTAAGGGAATGGGAAATGATGCCAGTCTGCAAATCAAGTTAGCCGCAATCCGTTGTTGCGCGTCAGTCGGGAATCCTATAATTATGACCTCGCTCTTATCAAAGTTGATCTTAAGTCCCGACATGGCCTCAAAGCAGAGAAGCATGAATTTAAGATTCACTATGTCAAGGGACGATCCTTCCACCATAATCATGGTGTTGTCCGCATATTGGAGGTGTAGTTTGCCCTGACAATATGTAATTTCACAAAAATATTGTAGCACGAGACTGAAATATGTTGTAGTGCTGGATTCAGAGTGTTGGTGATGAGAGCATGGAGGAAGATGTGTCGGCGATGAAGCAGCGCAACACTTTTATTATTGTGTTATATGAAACCATGAACTGCTGATTGTTATCAAGATGTTAGTCCAGGAGATTTTGTGACTTCACTCTCATCACTTGTACATTTCGATTATGCTAAAAAAATGTGTTAACTTTACTAATTTGGTCTACAATACATGAACAACTTTTCAGTGTCAACTTCCTTTCACCCAGAATAAAACATCACTTGCTAAAAACAATGATCGCTTATAGACAGATGGTACAGTACATAATTGGATGGAGCAAAAGAATGGGCAATTACTACTAGTTAGCCTCATGGCCCTTATCGATTGAAGTTACAAATAGATGCTACTAGCCAAACATCTTCATTTTCTCCAAAAAAAGAAAGAAAGAAAAACCCAACATGTTCATGGCCATGGATGTAGGTGACGGCGGCAACAGTATTATCATGTGGTCGCTGCACCTCGTGATCATCTCAGTCAAGAAGCCATAGATGACCACTACATCAGTCTTTTTCCCCGGGGGAAACCACTACTCAGTTTAACATGCTGTAGCGAATCAATTTTTGCGACTAACATGTATGGTTTACTCGCAAAGGAGCAATGGTCCATGTAGACTTTTATTAGAGGAGTGCGTACTTAAGTGGCAAAAGTAAAAGGCTAAAGCAAAGCATCCATCACAATTATTGTAGAGAGATTGACATGATCAAAGGATTATAAAGTACTAGTAACAACGAAGCTGCATACGGTCTGCGTATACAAGAGAACTCTTTCAAAACCGAATAGCCAGTATCTGATATAATTTACCACTCTTGGTACATCATAAAAATTCCAAATTATTAATGATTAAACTAGGTATATGTAGCGCTAATTAATAAGCTAATGATGAGGCCGGCGTCGATCACAATCAGCCCGACTTTAACTCCTGCTCCTCCTTCATGTCGCTGGCGGCTGCCTCGTCGTTGATTATGCACTTTATCAGCGCCGCCCGCGCGCTGACGCAAGCCTCGTTGTCGTCTGGTGGTGGTTCTTGCCCTGCACACGCGGCAGCCCACACGCCGATCTTATCTCGGCATTCACCTACCTTCAAACACTTGATAGCGGTGTGGATGATGGAATCGGCTTGCGGTGACTGGAGAGAATCCGCTGATGAGGACGACGGGGATTCACTCTCCATGACGACGATGATTGGTGGTGGAACTTACGAGAAGAAGTAGCTAGCTAGGGCGTAAAACTGTCGATGGTTTCCCTTGTATTTATGGATGGATGGACATACGTACGTGCTGATATCTAGATGAGTTCGGCTCGGACTACTATTATTCTTGTACCTAGGAGTCCAGCTCAGCTCATGCGTGTTCTTCATAGGAAAGTAATAAGAGATCGATCGGAACATCGCGGGAGTGTAAAAAAGTAGGAGACAAATCAGGCCTGCGCAAAAACGCCCTGGCCCGCTGGCCGTCGGCCAAATCGACCGGCGCCGGAACCCGGCGTGCGTGCATCTCGCGCCGCAGGCTGTTGCCCAAAATCAAGCTACCGCTCAATAATTTTTTCTGGACGCAGGTAGGAGCGTATTGATCTGAGTATTTCGATCGCGGCGGAGTGATGTATGTACTCCAATCTGAATCAAAAACCAACTAATAGTAATACAAGTGTGAATATTATGTATGCCCGACCACGGCAAAAGATTATGTATATAATCTCGGCTCAATGCCCGACCACGGCAAAAGATAAAGAAGAGATGAGTGTCATCCCTTATACCTCAGCCATAGGATCTATTATGTATGCCATGCTATGTACCAGACCTGATGTAAACCTTGCCGTAAGTTTGGTAGGAAGGTATCAAAGTAATCCCGGCAAGGACCACTGGACAGCGGTCAAGAATATCCTAAAGTACCTGAAAGCGACAAAGGGCATGTTTCTCGTTTGTGAAGGTGACGAAGAGCTCGTCGTAAAGGGTTACGTCGATGCTAGCTTCGACACAGATCTGGATGACTCTAAGTCACAAACCGGATACGTATATATGTTGAATCGTGGAGCAGTAAGCTGGTGCAGTTGTAAGCAGAGCGTCGTGGCGAGATCTACATGTGAAGCGGAGTACATGGCAGCCTCGGAGGCAGCACATGAAGCAATATCGATGAAGGAGTTCGTGACGCCCCCGATTCAATCGTACACTAATCATGCACGCAAATGTGTACGATCAAGATCAGGGACTCACGGGAAGATATCACAACACAACTCTACGAATAAAATAAGTCATACAAGCATCATAATACAAGCCAGGGGCCTCGAGGGCTCGAATACAAATGCTCGATCATAGACGAGTCAGCGGAAGCAACAATATCTGAGTACAGACATAAGTTAAACAGGGTGCCATAAGATGGCTAGCACAAACTGGGATACAGATCGAAAGAGGAGCAGGCCTCCTGCCTGGGATCCTCCTAGGTCACTCCTGGTCGTCATCAGCGGGCAGCACGTAGTAGTAGGCACCTCCGGTGTAGTAGGGGTCGTCGTCGACGGAGGCGACTGGCTCCTGGACTCCAGCATCTGGTTGCGACAACCAGGTAGGAGGGAAAGGGGAAAAGAGGGAGAAAAGCAACCGTGAGTACTCATCCAAAGTACTCGCAAGCAAGGAACTACACTACATATGCATGGGTATATGTGTAAGGAGGCCATATCAGTGGACTGAACTGCAGAATGCCAGAATAAGAGGGGGATAGCTAATCCTGTCGAAGACTACGCTTCTGGCAGCCTCCGTCTTGCAGCATATAGAAGAGAGTAGATTTAAGTCCTCCAAGTAGCATCTCCAAGTAGCATCTCCAAGCAGCATCTCCAGTAGCATCGCATAGCATAATCCTACCCGGCGATCCTCTCCTCGTCGCCCTGCGGAAAAGCGATCACCGGGTTGTCTGTGGAACTTGGAAGGGTGTGTTTTATTAAGTATCCGGTTCTAGTTGTCATAAGGTCAAGGTACAACTCCAAGTCGTCCTGTTACCGAAGATCACGGCTATTCGAATAGATTAACTTCCCAGCAGGGGTGCACCACATAGCCCAACACGCTCGATCCCATTTGGCCGGACACACTTTCCTGGGTCATGCCCGGCCTCGGAAGATCAACACGTCGCAGCCCCACCTAGGCAAAACAAAGAGGCCAGCACGCCGGTCTAAACCTAAGCGCACAGGGGTCTGGGCCCATCGCCCATAGCACACCTGCACGTTGCGTACGCGGCCGAAAGCAGACCTAGCCTAGTGGCGTTCCAGTCCAATTCGGCGCGCGCCGCTCCGTCGCTGACGTCTGAAGTGCTTCGGCTGATACCACGACGTCGGGATACCCATAACTACTCCCACGTAGATGGTTAGTGCGTATAGGCTCGTAGCCAGACTCAGATCAAATACCAAGATCTCGTTAAGCGTGTTAAGTATCCGCGAACGCCGAACAGGGCCAGGCCCACCTGTCTCCTAGGTGGTCTCAACCTGCCCTGTCGCTCCGCCACAAAGTAACAGTCGAGGGCCGTCGGGAACCCAGGCCCACCTCTACCGGGATG